>NW_009932330.1:0-30991 GCF_000696875.1 Nestor notabilis | reverse complement strand
ACTGAGTGGTCCATCCATCAAAGTGGTGTCTGCTCCAGTGCAGGTCCACTGTAGAATCACAAGTCCTGCCAGCAAACCTGCTCCAAGGTGGGCTTTTTTCCCGCACAGGGCCACAGGTCCTGCCAGGAGCCTGCTCCAGTGTGGGGTTCCCACAGGGTCAATAGCCTCCTTTTGGGCATTCCCTCACTCTGGCGTGGGGTCCTCCCTGGTCTGCAGGTAGAGATCTCCTCCACTGTGAGCCTCTATGGCCCGCAGGGGCACAGCCTGCCTCTCCGTGGGCTGCAGGAGCATCTCTGCTCTACCACCTAGAGTGCCTCCTTGCCCTCATCCTTCACTGACCTTCGTGGCTGCAGGGCTGTTGCTCTCATATATTTTCACTTCTCTCAGCAGGTGCAATTGCTTCTGCACAATAACTTTTTCCTCTTCTTAAGTACATTATGCCAGAGGCACTGGTACTGCCTTGTCCAGCAAGGGGTCCACCTTGGAGCTGGCTAATACTGGCTCCATTGGACATAAGGGAAGCTTCTAGCAGCTTCTCATAGAAGCCACCCCTGTAACCCCCCTGCTACCCAAACCTTGCCACTGAAACCTAATACAAGTCTATAGTCACAACTTGCTGGTAAATGTATAGCTGGGACAAGATTACCTGAAGACATGAGGGGAAACAGGACTGTAACCGTTTCTCACCGGTGACAGGGAAGAGGTTGTATGGCCCCTTTTCCTACTTGATGTTCCTGTTGCATCTGTCACTTATCAGTATATACCTCATTTATAGTGTCTGGTATAAAAAACCCCAATCCAATTACCAAAAGGCTATACCAAAGGTGTTTCCTTGTTTTCAGCTCTTATATTCAGGACTTGTTTGTGTTTCATGATGAAATGCTAAAGCCATACCAGAAATGCTTAACCAGTCTTTGAAAATGTGGCATGTCCAATTATGATGTTATAGTATCAGGCCTGAAGATGAGAGAAGCAGCAAGTAAAGCACTTAAATGAGCTGGAGATTTATTCTTATGAGATAGTCAATATGTGCATATCAGAATGATTCCTACCAGGAGGATGCTGAGGTGAAAAATGATAAATCTTAATAGGTATGTGTATATATATATATATATATATTTAAGTGGCCTAACTAGTTACACTGCAAAGCATTCTGGCCTTTATCATTGGTTATGCTTGGAGAAGAAATCACATTCTTGGAATAAAGGCTTCTGTCTCCAAATCTAGACAGCCTGCTTGATGAAATTTGTTCAGCCAAAGCATGGCAGATTGCGCTGGTATCGTTTCAACTGTCTGTGGTGAAATGGGGTATGATATAAAAATGTGCTGGTTAACTGGAGTACTTGTCTTGCAGCAGTGAGCTGTATAAGGCATTCTTAGGGCTCTTCTCTGTGCACACTACAGTGACAGTGGGAGCAATATTGAGGAAGGATGGATGGAATCTGGTCTCTGTGCACAAAGCTGTGCAGCACTGGAAACCCTGTGTCTCCAGTGCCTTACATCTCATGTGGTCAAGGTGCTGCTGAGTGAGGAGAGCCAGGACCTCACACCCTTCCTGCTTATATTAACATCTCTGTGGTACAATACCTCAGGAACTCGGGTTCATTGCATTTCTGGATTTATTCTTCCGGATGTGATAGGATGCTAAATACAGGGTCTAGATACCTACAGAACAAACCCAGTAATTGTTACCATGTTAGCATAAAATAGTGCAGTCACACAAAATTAATGCTTTAGTGTTCCTCTGCTTTTGATGTATGTTTGCATTGAGGAGCTACCACTGTGCTAAAAATTATGCACTTCAATAGCAACAAAGCATTCCTGAGGGGATGCTATATGTTTGCGAGCTAAGTGAGCAGCATGTTTCTGATGGTCACTGATTTTTCTTGAAGCAGATGCCAGACTTTCCCTAGTATTGATCTTTCCTTATAAAGCAGTTTGAGATATTCAGGCCAAATACCTGAGCTAAGCACTAAGTATTCCCTTTCTCTTCCTTCATTTGTCTTTTCCCAATTAATCTGCAGATATAAGGCTGGACTCTCTGCAGGGAATCTTTGGCCTGTATATTAATACATTTTCACAGCCTGCAGTATTTTTGGTGTTCATCATCTTGTTTACTTTGAAAGGTAAAATTTAGGTTCATGAGAAGACTTTGCTACAAAAGGAAAACGTGTGTTGTAGCATTAATCATTGCAGATGCAAGTAATTGAGCCTGCATCTACAACTCTCATATCGGGGAGGTCTGAAAGCAGGAAAAATGGAGGAGTTGTGAAAGTGGGAAAAGGCCAGCAGGTGTTTCTAGTTCTTGGTTACTACTTACTTTTGGCTAATATAGCAACTTCAGTACTTTGCTCTGCTGTAATTAAAAAGAGCTTAGCACGTTTTCCTCTAAAGCTGTGCTCCTTTTTTTTTGCACAGGAGACTCAGATCTTGATGCGTATCCAAAAGCTTGAATTAAAGACCAAATGTTCTGGGAAACAGTGTTATGGGGGGTTCTGTGAGTTCTTATTCCACCAAGTACTCTTTTGAACATTCTTGCTATTGTATGCTTTGTTCTCTGCCCTGACAGGTCAACCGAAGAATTTAGGATGATTTAGCAAGTTGAAGTAAAACCATTACCAGAAGCCATCTGTTTTACTGCTCCCTCTGAGTGCCTGCTTTAGTTAATTAGAAACAATAAAACATAACCAAATATCTCTGTGAGGCCAGAACACTGTCCCTTTCAGTTATGTGGAGGGTTGTAATGGGAACACAGTGGTAGTGGGGGAAGAAATGTTAAAAGCACAAAGTCCCATAAAGTGGTCTGCATCCAAGGGAAATGATATATTAGGCTGACTAATACTTGGGAGGATGTGGAGTGGATGTAACTTGTGTCATGGTAGTGGCAACTGCTTGAACTATGGAGTTACTAGGAGACTATATTTTTTAACTTCTGCAATGCTGCTAAAAGTCTATAAAGATACTTTGCCCTTTCAGGGATCTTCACACCCTAAGAAAAGGGGCTTTGTAACAACCAGAATGTGATAGTTGGTGCTTAACTATTGCAAAACATTTGGCTGAGACAAGTGTTCTAACCAGAACCAGACTGGAGGTTGGAGCAAAGCTTGGAACAGATCTGAAAACTCCGGGTCTGTTTTTAGGACAATATTGTGTCTAAATCCCTGTCTGGATGAAGTTTCAAGATTGCTTTACATATTTTAAATTGTAAGTGGAGGCTGCAATAAAAAGGAATGGACTGATCTGTCTAGTGCATGCATGCATGCATTCATTCCTCCTCCTTTGCATTAGCTCTAACATTCAATTTTTGACTAACATCATTGATCAAGAAACCAATCCAGCTATAAAAGTAAATCCAGCTACATAAAAAAGCAGAGTATTCAGTTGTCCGCACAGCCTGACCAGAAGTGAGGCTAGAGCAAGGGGAATGGCAGCAACAAGCACTTACAGGCACTTGCATGTGAGATGGGGCACAACTGCCCTCTTGGTAGCAGCCTAAGCTTGGGTTGTTTAAAGCTATCATGAACTTCCAAACACTGTGAGATCATACATCATTTCTTTGGATCACTTGTGAGGCATTTTCCATGTGTGCTTTCAAAAGTTAGAGTTTGTCCTTGTGTAGCAGCAATCAATTGTCAACACTGTTTTATTAATAGATGGATATTAAACAGGTTCAAAAGGGTACTGGCTTAAAACTGATCTTTGAACTTTATTATTTGCTTAATTTTCAGGCAGACATTTTTCTTCCCAAAAATGCCTCAGCAACTGAAAAATCATGGATATGAATACTTCTGGAAAATTAAGGATGGCATTGTGAGCATTATTACTGCAAAATTTTAGTTTGCTGATGTTTTTTGCAGTGATTACCTAAACCTAACTGTAATCCTGAACTCTAAAACTAGGATTCATGTGGGAAGGTTTAGGTGAAGTTATGTAGCTTATCTTTTGTAGGAGGTCAAGCAAATTTGTCAGTGACCTCTGCTGGTCTAGAAAAGTTCATGAGTCTCAGCTAAAGGCTTAACACAGCAGAATGGCATGGTTCTGCTGAGATGGGACTACGGTTGTAGACGGGGAGAGGGAAAACAACATTTGTGAGTTGAAGAGTTATTTAATGTTTTGGTACTAGGAATTGAGAATGGCAGGAAGATAATTTCCCTCAGCTTTTCAGTGTACTGATCTTAGCAGTAACAGGAAGGCTTCAGCTGAAAACAGTGAATGAATCTCAATGTGTGTGGTGGTGGGGTTTAAGCATATTAAAACTGAAGTGACTTTTGTGCTGGTGCTACTCAGGGTCTTTTATATACGTCACAATGTCTTCTTTCATTTTTGGGAAATGGCAGGCAATAGTGGGCTTATCTTGAGAATTAAACTCGAATTTCTTGATACATCAAACTTGGGCATGATTTGAATCAAGTCACTGATATTTCAATAGGTTAAAATTGGTGAGGAATAAGTTTGCTGGAAAATAAAAGTTCATGCACAACTATCAAAGCATGAATACATTTACTCCTTATTAAAACTAAATCTGCTTTCAGGTAAGACCTTCTGGATTCTTAAATGTAATATATGAATGGTAAGATTTATGAACTTTAATATTTCAAGACATTATATCTTGTTTAAAATATGAACCTATTGGTTTTATTGACTAATAGGTTTTCCAGCAGTTTTGCAACCAAACCTAAAAAACTACGTTCAAATTTAAATGTGTCTTTTCTACTGATCTACCAGGTTATTTACTAAGCAGCATTTGCAGCTTGTTTTACCTTCCCCACCCTCTGTCCTTCACTCTTTGTTCCCTCTTCTCTTAAACTTCACATCGTCACAAGGTGCATAAATTTTCCACCTTTCTTCTTCCTCAGTCAGGAAGAGCAACACGAAGCGACTTTTCCAGCAAGACTAGAAAGTGGTTTTTCTTATCTTGCATTCTGGCCATCTCGGTGGTCTGCTAACCACTGAGAAAACATCCACCACCCTTCGAACCCTCCTTATAAACCCTTCAATACCAGAAGACAGAGCAAACATTCTGGAGGGTGCAGAAGAAGGGACAGGCCAGACTGGTTAGCATTGATGAGCACTCATATTTTGGGGCTAGGGACTGGCTCTACCTGCTAAAGCATGGATCCAGCCATTTTGAGCAGTCAGTGGTTTAATGACTTTTGGGGTTTTTTCCAACTACGAAGCTCCAGGACACTAACAGGATACACAGCCAGCTCTGCATTGGGATTCAGAGCAAATGTGTGGGTGGAGATCAAGTTGTAAGATTTGACCTTTGCCAGCCTTTAAGGAGTGATGCTGTCGGTGCTGCCTGCCAAAGCTGTGAGTTTTAAGAGCAATAGCAGCTATCCAGTGGGAGAAGTAGGTAAGGTCATTAGTGTCTGTGTCTGCACAAAGTATAAAGAGAACAGTTTTAGGAGAAAGACAAATACGTAGCAAAAAAGGCAGGATAAGGAAGCCTGCGCTTCTGTTTTGCCATCCCAGATAAAGAGCAGGTTGTACAGAACATGCCCTTCTATGCTTTTTCTTTCTGACCTCTTTGGCTGCGGCACAGTAAGTATTGCCTCTTGTGTCATAAATTTGAAACGAGCTTATTGTTTCTCCATTTGCCAGTGGGTCGGATGCTTCTGTTTCTCATGGATAATGTGACAGATTTAGTTTGCACAGTATCACTTGTAACCGTGAGGGGTTTTATTCTTGGTTTTATATCTTCCTGTTGGATGGAATCATTCCGAAGGAGGTCGTTGTGGCAGGTGATCAGAGAGCTCTACTGTACATGGATCCGATTTTGGGGATTAGGGGTTTTGGGGTTTTTTTGTTTATTTGTTTTGTCCCTGCAAAATAAAAATTAATTCATAAAGGAAAGCAGCTTTTCAAGTCTTTTATTTGAGCGGGGGTGATACAGGTGATGCGGGTTTCAGAAGGTGCAGAACTAGGGATCTCCACAGAACCAGTGGGAAAACTGCAGACTTAAAAAGTTCTGAATGCTTATAGCAAACAACATCTGCACCGCAGACTTTCTAGGATAGAGTTTGTATTCAGATTTTGTTTTGAAACTCCATATTTGGAGTAAAAGCTGGTTTTTGTGATCCTCTGACTCGCAGAGGTAAAGAACAACAAAACCCTAGAACTGAATAAACACATAAATGATTTTTGGGATGTTGACTGATGGTGGATTGGGAAGTTACTGTGAAATCCTTGGCCAGATAATAGGACGTATTCAATAGACTGGGGTTAATGAGTCAAGTACAAGATGATTTTCACTGGGAGCCTGAGCATAAGTAAAAAACGTGAGTCTTGTCCAATTGTGATGGCAACCACGTTACTTTTGCAACTTCTTTTAAAAGAATAAGTGTTTTGCATTTACCTGTTGGCATCTTGAAAAAAAATTTAATTTTGGTAAGTTGTTACTATGCAGGGGTTCAGGACTCGAATTGGAATTAACATGCATGTTGTTCCCTCTGTGTTTCTGCTTCAAAGTTTGATGCATTTCTCGTGTGAAAATTGTGGGCTTTGTGGGAATATTGAAGGTGGAGATATTGAATTATTTTTTACAAAGACAGGGGAAGCTGTGGATCTCAACCACTTAAGCCAAGGGAAAAAAAACCCACAAACAAATGATGATTTTCCCTGTCTTGTGTAAATATTTCTTTGTTCCCAGGTATGAATACCGCTTGCCCTTTCTGGTACAAATGAGTCTTGTAGCTTCTGTCATCCATAGTAAATCTATTGCTTCTCTTGGTGCCTCTAATGTCTTACTTGGTGCTTATTTCATACGAATTTAAGAGAGTTCGGGCAGTATTTAATTGTGTTTACCACTTTGTTCAGTCATTTCCAAGCCAGGCAATACTTGCTAGAACTGATAAGACGAAAGTTTTAAGTGGTGAATTTGCAGGATAATTTAACTTATGTTTTCTGTTTTGTGAAGTCTTTTAATTCAGCTGATGTGTTCCTTATTTGGGATTTGAATAGCCTTCTACAAAACTTGCACTTAAATTGCTGTTGAAAGTGGAGTTTAGTCATCAAAGTGACTTGGAACTGGCGGGGCAGCAATAGTGAAGTATTCTGAACAGCTGAGCCCTGTCCTCCTTAGTTGCCTTTCAAAAATGGGATGCAAACGCTGAGCGGCACTTGGATGTGGAGAGCTATCTTTGTCTTGTACAACACTGCCAACAAAGTGGTAAACTTTTGGCATGTTTCTCAGGTCTGTAAAGTTGGCTAAATATAAAGCGTGCAGAAAATCTAAAGTATCGCCTCTTTAAAAGCTACGTCAATTGCTGTTTCCCCCTACAATTTCCATTCTGTTCATGTGTGTTCTAATTCAATGTGTACATCAGCCTGGGTAAGTGTTGCTAGCAAAAAAACCTTCATTTTGTCTGAAAAGATAGTTTTAGGCAGGGTGTTGGCTAGTATTTTACAGCAAAGACTTCAGAAATGGCATATAAAAGAATCATGCTCCATTAAATTTGGAAGACTTACTTGTGCAGGTAAGTGCTTTATGGCTGGATTAATGAGTAACTTCTGCTTCAATTAGTTGCTGTTCTCCCGGAGTGGAGTATTTGGGTTTCTTTCTCCCTATAAAACCTCTCCTTGTTTTCACTCAGTCATTTAGCACCCCAAGATGCACGTTGTCCCCAGTAAGCTGCAGTTACTCCTGACGGGGATAGTTTGTATTACTGAGTTTCATGCTGCACCATCCACTCTTCAGAAAGGTAGGATGAAAATTCCACATCTAGCTCTAACAGATTTCTAGGTACGAACAGCTTTGTTCTTAGGCAGTGGGCAAGCATGGGAAAGAAGTTGCGCTAGTTTCACCCTCTGAGGTTTTTTACCTTAAGAGTTCACAGACCTAGACACAAGGTAGCATTCGAATAATTGGTCTAGGTTTCATTCTTTACCTTTATTCCAATCCAAGTCTGTAACTGAGAATTATTTTTTAACGAGTAATTCTTAGGAAACTTTTGCCAGATTCCTCTATGATTCAGAATGAATAACATTAAATATGGCTTATAATTAATTAAATAAAATTCAATGCTCTCAGATTTGCAGCAAGCTAAAGAAGATCATGGTTTATCATGTTACCCACAGGCTGCGAACAGAATACAGTGGATCCTCTCATCCGTTGTCTGACATCTTAGAATCCAGAGTATTCTTTTTTTGGAACAATTAATGATTGCAGTTGTTCTTGTTTCCCTCATGATTTGTGGCAAACTGGCTTGGAAATTAGAGTTAGCTGTTTGCATGGCCTTTTTGCTTCTGTTTTAAATATGCAGTAGTAAAAAAGGAAATTTACAGTCTAATTTCCAAAGTGCTGCAAATCAAATGTTTTCGCTGTAAAAACTCTATTTTGGCTGTCAAAATAGGTGTGGTATCTAAACCATTATAACAAGTTGCTCAGTTAATCAGTCCAAAGTATAGTATTCTATAGAACAGTATTCACTGGCTTCACCGTCCTGCCATGCAGATGGATGTGGTGCAGTTTACACAGAAGTCTCTCATCGGATGACATCGAACCTGAAGCAGTCTGCAAAGCAGTTGGGAATCATACCTTGATTTACATACCTTGATTCCCAGCTTGAATCATGGCTTACAAATGCCAAGGCATAGAACATTTTAGAGTTTGTCAAAATATAGATAACATAAATTTGGAATAATATTGCTACAAATATTAACTTGTAACTTTTAAGTATGTTATTCCATGCTGACATTAAAAAGGAAAAGTTTTAGTTTCTGAATCTGATTTCCCCCACAGTACCAAACTCCTTTTGGCAAAACCTAGATCCCAGTTTTTAAACTTTTGTCTCTGTTATGTTTTCCCCCTTTCTTCACTGTGTCTTTGCACATGGGACAAAGGTGGGTGCAGTGAGAATTAGGAAAGGATGAAAAAAGTCGGATAAATGAACTAGCACATTTTTATATAAAGCCCTCTTGATTTAAAAGCTAGGGTAAGTAGCGTTGTGTCAGCGTTACTGTGACATTGTAATCACTTCCATCAGCCATGCTAATCCTCAGGATGATCACAAACCCCTTTTTCTAGGTGTTGTAAGCTGCATTTTACAGTTTGCAGGGTTCCATGTTTTTCCGGCAGTGTATACAACTGTTGGTCATCTAGCATTTGAATGCAGCCACTTATCTGCCAAAACAACAGCTACATGTCACAAGCTTATGGATGCCAATTTTTTCCCAGTTTAGCACTGAACAGAATTTGTACTGAGATATGTTTGAATTCAATGAGTTTTCATATAGGGGACAAAAAATGAATCGGAGGCCACTGCGGGGTTTGGGAAGTGCACGACACAGAATCCCTCTGTTATGATGTGCTCTTTAGCAGAACTGGCTGTTTTGCTTCTCTTTCTGAAAAGAGTGCCAAATCAGTACTCATCCAAAGATGAGTACCACAGATTTTTGTTTCTAGAAATACACTTCTTGCCCAACACATAAATATTATCAGCTCCACTTAACCATAGTAAATGATAATAATGGTGAGTGAAGAAGAAATGAAGTTGGCACAGTAATAGATGTTCTGAAGAAATTTAGCCACTGTCATTGGTCATCCAGGTCTGTATGTTGTATGTTTTGACCCTGTTTGTCTAACCCCAAAGTATTTTAAATACGAGTGCTGGGTGTGAAGGGATTTCTAAAAACAATAATGAAACAGTGATTTAGTCCCCAAATAATTTCAAAGCTTGCTTGAAAAAGAAGGCTGACATTCAGAGAGCTCAAGTAAGCATGGACCTAATGAGAATATTAGAATACATGTACACACACATTCACTCATGGAAGGCAAAATTTGTATTTGTGATAAAGTTGATCCAAGAAGTGCTCATTTGGAGAACTTCCACAAAATAAAGTACGTTGCCTTTTTCCTAGCTCAGTTTAGCCTTATTTTGGGCAGTTTGTGTTAGGAATTACAAGATGTGGTTCCTGTCATGGCAGAGAGACTGCACTAACCTCTGCACCAGGCCATGCCTTCCAATCCTGTGTTACCAAAAGAGTAGAAAAACTTAAATCCAGACTGAATCCTTCCTTATTTTCCCCGTTTTACTCCTCAGATCCTAAGTGTGGGCAGAAATTTCAAGAAACAAAACCATGGAGTTACCTTAACCTTTTCACTCGGATTGTTGGGGGAAACCAGGTGAAAAAAGGCTCACATCCGTGGCAGGTTTGCACAATGTGTTTTTATCTTCAGAACTAAGTCCTGACTTCTCCTAGAAATTACTAAAGAGGAAAACGAGAACACTTTGTGCTTACTGACACTTGAAGTGTATTGTTGGGCTCTACCCTGCTTTTATGAAAAGCAGTGAAGCAGGCGGAGAGGACATGGCACATGTCTTGCTCCCTGGCGGCTTGCAGTTCTGTTTATCATTATTCCTGGAAGAGCAACTGTAAATAAGTACTGTAAAGAGGCAGGGCTGAAACTGCCTAAAAATAGGGCACCTAAGCAAGTCACAGCTGAAGGAGAACAGCAAGGGTTAGAAACTCTTAGCTTCGAGGACTGTAAGAATGCTATGGAAATGTGTTTGCTTGAAAATGCTGCATGTGCTTTAGCTGTGGGAATCTTCAGAGAGTACCTGAATGTAGTCTCTCCTTGCTTCCTTGCATGCCATCAGACCAGATAAAAAGATTTTCCTTTACTTGACATGCCTTCTTTATATGATGCAGGTTTCCTTGAAACGGAGGCAGAAGCATTTCTGTGGAGGCACCATTGTTTCTGCTCAGTGGGTGGTCACGGCAGCTCACTGCATCTTAGACAGGTATGAATGTGATATTGCTGGAGCAGGCTGCAGGAGCAGAAAAGCATGGATTGTAAAAGTGTGTGTGTGCTGGGGCATCTTTTTATGGCAATTACTTACAGGCCCTAGCCTCTTATTTTTAACCAATATTTTCCATGTTTTAATGGAAAGGGAGAAATAAATCCTTTGAATATCTCAGAAATGAAGAATAAAATAAACTTAAAGGGGTTGGTGGAGACTGATTTTGCAAATGTAGGTGAAAATCTGGACCTGACTATAATTACCAGGTGACCGAATTCTTTTTTAGCAGTAACAACTGGCGGAGTATGTTCATTTGCAATTAAATGGTGAATGGATATAGTACTGATCTCTTGTATGCTGATGATTTCAGCCTTAATGCTAATAAAAACCCAAACAAATAAACAAAACCAAGAGGTCTGTGAATGTTGTGCAGAAGGTTTGAGTTCTGATGCTGCGGTGGCTTCACTGAGGTTCTAATTCCCATATAGTTAATACTGACTCTTCGTATTAATGGGTCACCTGCAGTTATAAATTTGATCTGTATCTGGCATTGTGTGTGATCACATCTTGGTCAAATTAGCCAAAAATTGCAGTAAAACTTTTGTATTAACTACAGAAGGACAGGCAGTATTTAAATCAGCATAAAGCTTCCTGATATGAAAGTGATTCTTCAAGTCTGGTAGATAAATTTGAAGCAGAATAACTAATCTATAATGATTGTTTTTGTGTTATCTTGCTGCACATTTGATCTGGTACTAAAGCAGGATTCACTGTTTTTAAGGTATAAACTGAAAATGCTTGAGAAGTGGTATTATTTTTTTCCTGTATTTTCCTGTGTCCAAATCTTCTGTCCTCCTGCAAAAAACAGTGTGACTGAACGTTTTTAAACACAGTAAGGGCACCTGGTTCCTTAATGAACCACCAAAGCCTAGTCAGGAGTGTAGCTAAATGATTTTTCTTCTTGCACATTTCATTTCCTGATTGCTACTGCAGGGCATACTCAGCTCCTGCTGACCATACTCAGCTCCTGCTGACCATACGTATTAAATGTTCTAACATCTGAAGATGAAAGGTATTGAGTATTAGTAGTAGTATCTTCTCTGTTTAAAAACAACTATATTTTTTCCTTTCATTTTTAAGATTCTATAGCTGAACTTTTATTTTTTCTATTCTATAGGAACGTCCTCCAGTATTTGGATGTCACTGCAGGAGAGCATGATTTAAGGATCAGGGAGAATGGCGAGCAGACACTCCCTGTTAAATATGTCATTAAGCATCCAAACTTTGACCCCAGAAGGCCTATGAACTATGACATTGCCCTTCTGAAGCTGGATGGAGCCTTCAACTTCAGTAAGGCCATAGTTATCTATGATCTTTTTCAGTGGGGCAGTGTAAGGCCTTTGCTTCTCCCAGATGCTGTGAAAAGTCTTGAAACTCAATTTAACCCCATTTCACAGCTGTCAGGTTATACCATTTCCAGAGGTATAACCTAAACATTTTCAGAGTATTTTGCCACTGAAGTATTTAAAATATCAGAGGTAAGTCAGAGAAATTTATCAGTTGAATTAAATGGTCGTCTTCAGACTTAATACTCCCTTGAGGAAAAAGGAATTGTTCTTTGTATACAGGAGATAAAATTTGAATAGGTGTCTTTATTTTTTATCTAAGGTATAGGTGGAGATTTCTGCCTTTGGGGAGCAGTAAAGCTAGTCAAAGGCAGACCAGAGCTCGGAGCGTGACACAGTACTGTCTGTACCTTACTAACACCCGCTCTGCTCTTAGCCCTTTCTCTTCCTGAAGACTATGGAAAGGAGCATGGAATTATCTTCAGTAGTGGCAGAGTGGTCTATCTGGAGCCAGCAGGGGAGGGGAGGGGAGTGCAGCCATTGCTTCTCAGTTTCCTGGCCCATGAGCCAGCCGGTTCTCAGCTGTACGCTGCTGTATGGTCAGGTTTTCTGGAAGGTTACTTCACATCACTTTTACGTAATATTGAGGTGCACAGAAGAGTCCACCCGACACTTTGCTCTTCTAAAGGCTCTAGCTCGCTTCGTTAGGTTGCTGTGATATCAGCTAAGTCTAAGCTGAATGGCAAGGCCCAGGCTGAAACTTGTGGTGCTTATGGCTTTCTTTTTCCAATCCAGAACACAGAACTGGAGGCACAGATAAATTATCAAATGCCAGATTGGTTTTTCAGATGCCAGAAAAAAAAAATACGTTTAGTTAAAAAATAAACAACCAAAACGACTATCTGAGTAAGAAAGGGTTTTTTTGTTATTATTCTTTCAAATACTTACCAATAAAATCCATGTCCATGTGTGGCAGGTTCATCAGTTTTGCCAGCGTGTCTTCCTGATCCAGGTGAAAAGTTTGAAGCAGGATATATCTGCACTGCTTGTGGCTGGGGCCGTTTAAATGAGAGTAAGCCACTCCAACTGTTCTTTGACATTCAGTTTTCTCAGTGTCTTTAGTTCTGAAGCTAAGAGCTTGATCTTGTAGATCACAGACCAGAAGAAACCATCAGCTGGTCATAAGAATTGTAGTCTCAAGATGGGATCTGTGCTAGCTTCTAAGCCTGTAAGTGACCTCAGAATGGATCATTACAATATATAGACCTATATTTCGATTTTGAAACATTTATCAAAGTAAAGCTGCTTATATATACAAAACTGGGTGTTTATCAAAACATGCTTGTAACCATCATATGTCTTGAAGCAAGTTTCCAAGTGATTTTTATTGTGTATTGGCTGTGACATTACGTTCACTGAAAGTGAATCATCAGTGAATGTAATGTCACATTAACACTTTTTTTTTTGTCTTTCAGATGGAGTACTCCCTCAGGTCTTATATGAAGTCAATCTGCCAATCCTAAACAGAAGGGAGTGTTCAAGAGCATTATCAACTTTAAAGAAACCCATTCAAAGTGATACTATAATGTGTGCTGGGTTCCCAGACGGAGGAAAGGATGCCTGCCAGGTCAGCTGAGCAGAGGGTCTTGTGTACTTACAAGTTCTTCTCAGAATCTAAAGGCTCTATGTGCCTAAATGAATATATAAGCTGTAAACTGTGGTATTTGGAGTGTATACGTTTTGATCTGTGAATTGTTTCAGAGGTTCCGTGTGGGCCAATACCATTAATTACATGATTCCATTTCAATTATTGTATGAAATGTCTGACGGGTTCCCAGTATGAAATGTATCCCAGTACATGAAATGTATCCCGGTGAAATAATGCTTAGGGCTTTTTAACTTCAGAACACTTCACAAATTAATGGTCCTAAGATCCTAAGGAGAAAAATAGAAAGTATTGCCTGGGGTTACAGGAAGGAAGGGAAGCGAGACAAAGGTTAGGTGGTTGTTCCTTACCATGGGGCTGAAAAAACCCAAAACCTTCTCACTCCGTTTTACATGCTAAAACACAACAGATGTGCACCCATGAGGGAATTAGCCTGTCTCTCCCTTTCCTGACAATCCTGACTGAACACACACACACACAAAAATTACTGTCCCTTAGGTTTGTTAGTGTGGCCCAAAGGAGAACCCAATAAACTCTTTAAGGTTTGCTCAGTGGTATTCCCATACTCGTGGGTTGCGGACTCTTCCTTGTTTGCTTACAGGGAGACTCGGGAGGCCCTCTTCTGTGCAGACGGAAGCATGGCGCCTGGACTCTCGCTGGTGTCATCTCCTGGGGCATGGGATGTGCTCGCGGCTGGGCAAGTAATGACAAGAAGAAACATTACAACAGAGGATCTCCGGGGATATTCACAGACCTCAGTGCGGTGCTTTCCTGGGTTCAGGAGAACATGAGAGCTGGTATTAAGTCTCCACAGTAATGCGTCCCATGCTTGTGGCAACTCTTCCGTCTCGTAGTATTTCATTTAATGTTGTGTTTTTCAAGATACAGCACTTACAGCTTTCCTATTTCTCCTGGCAAAGCATTATAGCTTTTCACAATGCCTTTAGTATGTGGTACTAATTGGCAGTTGCCAGAACCAAATTGAGTGCATTGTAAATGTTTACTTCTCTTACACTTTGCTTCCTACTTGGACTGTATGTATGTGTGTGTATGATTAAATATATATGGGTTTTTTTAACTTGAAGAATGGTCCTTTTATGCAGCTAGCCAGTTAGCTTTGTTTTTAGGTGGAAATTCACCACTGAAAGTCGAAAGTGTCTGAAATTCCATACCTAACAACATGGGGAAAAGTCATGCTCTCCAGAGTGCTTTCACTTACTTTGCCCAAAAGGCTACATATGTGCCCTCTGTGCAGGGGAACAGCATGAAAATTATCCATCACTTCCGGACTTACAAAGCTGAGATTATAAATGACAGTCTATCCAGAGATGAACTTCACTCAAAGCATTAAGAAACTGAATTGATTTTGTCTTCCAGTTTGGGCTATTTTCATTAAAAGGTCTCAGAGACTGTGTTAAAATTTATGCAGAGAACTGAAAAACTGAGGAGGGATGTTTAAGAGGCTTTTCTGGTTAATGATAAGAAAAAGAATTGGGGTGGGGGCAGAATAAGACATTCCCATTAGAAACCAGCTTCAACTTTGACTTATTGTCAGAGGAAAATGGAAAGGGTTCAGCTTCTGAAAAATACTGTGGTTTTCAATTGAAGAGACAGGGTCTTTTTATGAAACATTCATGAGTTGGCCTGTTTCATTATCAGAAAAAACTGATACGATTAGCAGCTGTCATGGGAATTACAGGATGTTGGCTCCAGCGAACAGAAAAAGAGATGTTGTAGGTAAAGTGAAAACACAGTTCTCGATTGCCCTGCACTAGGTTTTGCTTGCTCACTCTTTTGTACAGTCACACTCGTGCAAAAGATCTTAACTCTAATGGCTGTCAGGCTAAATGTCTCTGTATCCCTGACATGGTGCTACCCTTACCTGAAACGTACAGTGTTACTCAACAAGTATGTAGAAGGAGAGAACTGCGTTGCTCAGATTGAATGGTGGCTTATTTTGGTGTATGATCAATTCTAAAAGTGGCGACTCCAGAACTGTTTATTCCAAAGTCAGCATTGCCTGAATTTGCCTGAATTGTGTTTTAATTCTAAGCCTACTTTATTGTAGGCAGTGTGTCCCCAAGAAACATTTGAATTTGCCTCAGTGCTAGCTGTATAAAATTACCATTTCACACAGATAAGAATAAAACCTACGTTGTGAATATGGAACTACAGTAATTTATTCTTCTTTTTCCACCCACTTCCCTATTCCTCCTTTATTAGATCTGAAAATGAAAAGCTCCCCAGGTGAGTACAGTATATTTTCAGTATCTTCTATCTGTGTTGGAGCGTTAAAAGACCCCCCAGAATAGTCTGAGACATAATCTATGAAGGAAGAAATGTGAAGAAGCTTGAATCATCAAAGCACTTTAAAAATCTTTAAATAGATACTTTTTTCCATCCCACTTCTGTAAAAAAAAAAATACTACTTAAAAAGGAATTCTCCTTAGCTACATACACAAAAGCTGTATTTTTACTGAAGTGCAAATAAAATGAATGGGAAAAATGTAGAACAGAACCTCAAGCAGTGCATGAAATCTAGTTAGTGGAGTTCATACTGTACGAAAATATAGATACAATTAGAAAGTTTGAGGGAAATTACTGTAACTTTTGCACAGTCTGTGATGAATCTACCTGTCTGCTATTTCTCTGAATAAAATAAAAAAACCCTCCAACAAAACATGAAATCCAACCCTGAATGTAATGTATTTTAAAACCAAAGTCTTACTTTGATCCTACCATGTTTATGTTCTTGTTGTGCACTGTTCTATGTACACATCCACAAGTATGAGATAGTAGAAACGACTCTAGTGAACTAGATCTTAACATTTGAATTTTAGCAATCTAGAGTGAGATTTCTCAGATGATGAACAAGCTGGGGCACATGGTCAGTTTGGATAGACTTGCTGCGGCCAGTGAGAATTGGGTATTGAAGTGCTATTTGCATCTTTCTTTGAAATTTTTTACTGGTCTTACTAGGACACTTCAGGTAAGATAATCTTGTAAGTACATGACTTGTTAAATTTGTTGTTATGTACATAGCTGTTGAGAAATGCCTTACTGGCTTACCTTGCAAGGAGAAGAAAAGGCAAGAGGAGATAATTTTTGTAAGTAATTGTTTCTAGCAATACTTATACTGCTTTGTCTATTCGAGTGTCTTTAATACATATTGTACTGTTGCAAAATTCTCCTGCTGTAACATAGCTGAGGACGTTACTACGGATGGCTGCAGTGAACACTGTTCTTATGTCCTGAGGCACGCGTTTTTCCTCCCTGAAAAATATTCATACTGAAATCATAATGTAACAAATCGTTTATTTAAGGTAAAAAGCAAGCACTGCCATTATTACGATAAAATATGATAGCACATGGGCAGTACTTCATTTCTGCTCCCAAATTACAGGGTTTAAAACCGACTTCTCAGAATTCCAAATGAAAGAGAGAAGAAAGAGGACCCAGCATCAGTCTGGCAGCAGAAACAAGGAACAGCTGAGCAATCTTGAGTCCCACAATATTCTCTAGATGTTTGAGGTTTTTGGTGGAACAGATGCTCACTTATGTATAAGACCTAATTCCTTCCATTTTGTTTTCACTCTACAATGCAGCATTTTGTAGCGTTCAGGATGGCAAACTCGCTGACAGTGAAGGAGAATTACGTTTTCCTGGAAGTCCTGAACAGTTCTACCAAAACCACCAGTAAGTAGACAAAACAGTTTTTAGAAACTATTCCCCATACCAGTGTGGTTGGGTTTTTTGCTGCAGTTTTCTAAATGGGAACTGATTTTTTGTTCCAGATTGTGTGTATGGAATCTATTTGTGCCAGAAGGGAACTATATATTGCTTCATTTTTCCCACTTTGATATAGAGCCAGAAACGTTTTGCGACTATGATTCTTTATCAGTCTATTCAAAAGACAACAGACTTGTTGGTGAGTTGCCATCGCCTTATTCTTGGACATATTCTGTCAGCGTAGCCTTTCCTTCTAACAGCAAGTACACTCAATGAGGACGTTGCGTTTGAGTGTGTCTTACTTGTGTTTTCCTGATGAATGCATTGTGACATGTAGTTCAAAATAAAAGCATGTGGGAGGAGAAAAGAATGGAAAATGCCTGGTAGGGAACTGTGTCAGCACACAACTTTCTGGTGTCAAGGATTTTTAATAGTGTGCATTCATTTGGGCTGATGGATTAATAGGGAATGTAGAGGAATGAGTAGGCAATTTCCTTTTCATCCTAAAATTTTTATAGCTAAGGTTTTTTTTTAGCTATATATGTTTTAAGCTGTAACTAAAAATGGTACATGCAGGTTTTCTCAAGTGACTAAAGACTTGAAGCAGTGATTATTCTCTAACATTATGTTTCAGGGAAGTTCTGTGGAGGAGATCTTCCATTACCTATTTTGATTGGCTCCAGTAGTATAAGGCTGAAATTTGTTTCTGACAACAAGGATTATGGAACTGGTTTTTCCATGACCTACAAAGCTATTGCACCAGATGTTCTTCCTGGTAAGTCTCAGTCTAATTAATATACCTGTCTGCATTCTTGGGTGGTGACCTGCAAAAAATTTTCAGGAGAAAACTAATCAGAGGAAGCTCCTATGGTATTTCCATGTGGATGATGTTATCAGCAAATGAATGTGGTTAGGCTGCCATGTGACATTGTGGAGAAACTGGGATGCCAGAAAGAGATAGGCTAGATGCTGTTGAGAGAAGTCCTCCTTTAACTTTGCCTCTTCTCCATCCACTTCATCTAAGACCTCATTTCCTTCCCTAATACCAAGAATGCTTTAAAACTCAATTAGAAGATTAGTCAAATGAGCAGAATTTGCAGAGGGAAGCTGCTTTGCTAGTCCCAAGCGTGCTTTCATGAGGGGGCCCTGAGGGAGGCAGCTAATGCTAAGATGCACATCATAGAAGATCCCTTTCAGTTTTGCTGTGCAGAGTGGTTCACCATCACTAGGGAGCAGGCCCAAAGGCCATCTGCTGACTCTGGATGATCCAGTTACAGATACCTGTTGTTCCTGGTTTTGCAGCTTTTCAAGATAGTTTCTTTCCTTTGAAGAGCGTAGGGAGGAATCCCCCCTCTGAGGGGCCTTGCCACTGCATAGCCCATCAGGAAGATACGTCCTCTTGCTGTGTTTTATGTTTCCGCTTTCCTGGCCAAAGAAAGTTGGCAAATGTTCTTCTGACGTGCCCATGTCCTGCTCTTCTGTCACCCCACAGAAAGACCTGTGCCGGCAGCGTACTGCCTGTAGCCACAGGGGAATGCTATAGTCATGGGTTGAATTGCTCTTCTGCCCAAGAAGAAATTCCACGTTTTCTTTGCAGCTTTCTCAGACACAAGGACCTGCCTGCTGCCCTGGCCCTGTTCTGTTGCTCAGCCGTGTGAAAGCACTCCCAAGATTTTTATTACTTTTCTATTTACTTTTTTTTGCGTGTGTAAATGATTTGACAGGAAATCAGAGTACCTACATTTTTGTTTTCCTGGATTTCCAGATTCCGGCTGCGAGTCCTTAGCTGTCCTTTTTGAAGAAGGAGTGTTACAAAGTCTGCACTATCCAGAGCACTACAGCAACATGGCAGACTGTCAATGGATTGTTTGTGCACCAAAGAACCATGTAATCAAGGTATAATATGAGCCTTTCTTGTGTCTACAGAATGGAAGCGAGCACCATTGAGTAAACAAGAAATTATGTAGCTAAGGAACAGCAAGATCAAGCAACATAAACTTGAATAATGGTGCTGGGTGCAGTTAAGAGAAATTTCTTTCCATCCCAAAATTTAATTCTCCTTTAGATTTTAATTTTTCCTTTAGATTATAGTAAAATAGGATTTCCTGCTTAAAATGTTATCATGACAGATTCTTCTAGCAAATGTAATATATGATGCTGGGCAACATAGTTTAGTGTGTGGTGTCCCTGCTCATGGCAGGGGGGTTGGAACTAGATAATCTTAAGGTCCTTTCCAACCCTAACTATTCTATGATCCTATGTATCACCTGTGAGAGGTTGAAATACCACAGAAATCAAACCCTGAAGAAATCATTGAGAAATTAACGACCTCACTATAGATCTTTGATTTTTTTTTTTCCCCTGTGTGAATTTAACAACAAGGTTCAGTTTTATTTATTTGTATTTATTTTTTATTTATTTAAAGCTGACATACCAGTCTTTTGAAGTAGAAGAAAGTGAAGATTGCTCTTATGATGCTGTAACTGTGTATGAAGATGTGGGGAAAGAAGAGGAAATTGGTGTGACTTTTGGTTTTTGGTGTATTTTGGTCATGACCTTGTTCTTTTATGACTTCCACTAGCCTTGTTTTACAGTTTAAAATAAAGCTTGCCTCTGGAGTCCCAGGTGGTGCTACAGGTAGTAGTTTCAGTAGCTTGAAAAACACTTGTAGGTATTGCTGCATCTGTTCCACTTGCAGAGGCAAAAGCACATTGAGCAGAACAATTTTGTGTATTCAAGTTCTATACAAAATGCACTTCTGAAATCATGTAAATGAAGGAGAGGCCATAACACAATAATTCATTTTTACAGTAATGATCAGGCACAGAATGCACCCCTTTTCAGAGTCCAGTTGTTCTTTAGATGAGCTTTTGTGTAATTCTTGCTACCTTGCTGGAGATTCCTCTGGCTTACATTGAATGAGAGGAAGACCTGTCCTGGTGAACTGGTTTTCAGCACTTGCTTAATGCAGGTGCTTAGGTTAGTGCTAGCAGATGCTACTGCTGAAGCATTAACAAGGGGACATCAGGTTTCCAGTGTGTTCCATATGTAATGGCAACTTACGAGGGTGAATGCCACAATAAACTCTTATGAAATAATGCAAGAGTCTCCTTGTTCTTATGAGATAATTACTGAACAAGGACAGGCTGTCAGGCATAATAGAACAGTCCTTCAGCCTTAGTCCACTTATCTCTACTCCTCTCTTGTGCATAGTTATTTTTTTATCCCCTTTGTGAGCTAGAAATACTGTGTTAGAATATACGTACTTACTGTTGAAAGAGCTAAGGATGAAAAAGTACATGTTAATCTGCAATGAACTTTTGCTTTCTCATCTTTAGCTAAGTCTTGTGGATTTGCTCTGCCAGCACCTGTCCTAAGCTCCTCTGCTGTGATGCTGGTTGTCTTTCACTCTGATGAAACAGAGACCTTTGGAGGATTCAGAGCTACAATCTCTTTTGTTCGTGTAACAGGTAATAGAAGTAACGTGGGAAACTGCCTCTTCCGTGCAGCACAAAAGGCTCTTTGGTGAAAATGACTATTCAGAATTATTTTGCTCTAGGAGATTCTAATCTAACAAATTGTTTCAGTGAAAAACCTGTATTGTGAACCCATTGAGGCATTAAACAAAGGCCCTATTGAGTGGGTGAAGAGGAACAGTGAATCTACCTAAAATCTGAGAGGTTTATTTTGTGTAAGAGAATTCTGGTGCATTTTAAATGGCATTTACTGTCATGTAAAGATGTAATAGCACAGATCCCTACTGTAGAAATCTATTCCTCCTATAAAAATTATACTAAAGGAAATAAAAGTGATTTTGAAATAAAATATCACACAAGACAGCCTGCTAACAGATTTTCTATTTTCATTTGCTAGATTTAGATACTTTGAATTCAACTAGTGAAGAAGAATTTCAAGATATGGAAATGACTGAAGAAATACAGGTTACAACAGGTAAGATAATCTGAGTTTCCAGTCCTGTTCTTCATGGGAATAGGGATTACCTTCTAAAGTATAATTTAAATGGTGTTTTCTGCAAGTATTTGATGGATGGCATGGTAACGCAGAAGTGCTCTGGCTTAGAACAGCAGAACCTATGTTTTCTTGTTTCATTTATCTTGTTAAGTCGTTTACAGCAGCGCAGTGGCATTATTTCAGCTTGTACATCAGTTTACACCTACTTGCTTTGCAAAGAGTACAGAGTAGTTGAAAATAATAACCAGTGTTTTAGAACTTCCCTTTTTGTCTTCAGTACTTTGTGGAAAATGGGGTGAGTCCATATTAATTGCTAAAACTTTTGCAGTTAAGCAGTTGATTTCACCTTGGTGAAGCTGTGTTTGCTAAGATCATTTCCTAATGCTATTTGTAAACATTTGGATCTCTTGTAATGAGGAAAGGTGAAAGATTTAGCAAAAAGGGGAGGGAGGAAGCTTGAGAAGCTGTGGAGTAGCTTTTGAATAGACTGTTCGTTGGTTCTCCAAATCTTAACTTCTAGAGACTTGTTGAAACATCAGAGCTTTCTGTTTCAGATAATACTTGTGGAATGCCTTCAAATCAGCCCAGGTTCATCTTCAGTAGGATAATTGGAGGTGAAGAAGCTGTACCATACTCATGGCCTTGGCAGGTCAGTGTACAAATTTCAGATGAGCATATCTGCGGAGGAGCAGTTCTTGCCAAAGAATGGGTTGTCACAGCTGCTCACTGCTTTAATTCTAAGTAAGTACCCTGAGAGGAACCCTCCCCTGGAAATGTCTGTTACATGCATGGTGCATCTCTGCAGCATGGTGGTACTGCTTAGGGTGCCTGACACAGTTTCTGTGATCTGCCTTCTTTTGGCTCACACTGTCACTGGATTCTTTTGCTCCACATGCAAGTACTAGGATCATAGTGGCTACTAAGGAGCTAAGTAGCCTACTTCTGTAGGTTTGGTTTTCATTCAGATCTGTTTGCAGAAGAGATGACAAGATACTAAGTCCCTTGTCATCTACTACTTCCTCTTAGGTAATTTCTCAGTGTTTGGGTCATTTATGGATCATGTTTTTGTCCTGGTAGAATCAACCTATCAAGAAATTTTAGAACTAGTGAATTTGTGTAGATTTTGGAGGACCTACAGGAGGCTTTTGTGCACATGATGGATGCCATTTGCTTATTAAGGACTTATCAGTCTGTTAAATCAGATTACGTGGAAATTCTTCTGTCTCTATTGAGAGGAGACAAAGGGATAGTATATGTGACTTCCGGCCTCTTGAAAATACTTTAAGTGTAACTTCTTTATTGATCTCTTAGGCTGAACACCACCTGTTTGGAAGTTCAAATTAATCCCAAGTACATTAATTTAAAATTCACATACACTGGGTCATTAAAATGTTTTAAAAAAATTCTTCCAGGATTGCTGATCATTACAATAAATTTGCAATTACTTGAAAATGAGAGTAAGCTTTCAAAAGCCAGGTGCCAAAGATGCTCAGACATCTATAATTGCAATTTCTTTGATTCTCTTTCCCACCCTCACAAAACTGGGGACCTGAAATGCAAGTGTTGTTTTGAATTTTGGTCTTTGGCTTTTAAGTTTCTAAATATTAGTTTGAAAATTTTATATCGGGAGCATTGTTGTGTTGTGCTGAAGGTACTGCTTTGAGAGCCATGTTAAGGAGGAGTTCTCTATTGTATGATGCCTGATTCACATCAGAATTTGTGTACATGGCTTAATGATTTTACATACCTAATTTCATCAGGGAGTTATGATAGATTTTTAGGCAGTGAGAGGGTTTGGTTAAGAAACCAAAGGGTGAAATGAAGTGCTTTTGTTGCATTTCTTTATATCATTTGATAGGCAGTAATGTTTTAGAGGTCACACCTTTTTTCATTAAGAAGGTAGAGACCATCATTGTCCCTGGATGATGTGGATCATGCAGGCCTTGTGTTCTGCATGAGGAACCCCCAGCCCTTATAAAGCAACTTTTCTCTCAGTTTCCTCTGCGTTCAAGAGATCCTGCTTGCTGTCTTATCATGAGAATATTTCATGCTCCCTAGAAGTCAGTGGGAAGGTTTCCATACATTTGTATGGGAAAATGCCTCAGGAGTTGGTGGTCCTGGAATATGTAGGGTCGTGGCATCTATTTCGGGTGGGAGAGGTTTTAGGATGTGCAGGTTTCAAGAATGCAGTTATATCAGCCTAGGAATGTACTTATCTTTTTTTAAGGGAACTGTACAGAGACTTATGGATGGTGGTAACGGGTCTTCATGATCTTACAGAGGAAGAATACAGACAGGTACAATAAGTTCAGCTTAATAATAAAATAGAAATCAATCTTGCAAAATAATCTGTAGTGTAAATGCCTCTCCCAAGTTGTTCATGATCCAGCATTTTAACAGCCTGCACTCTGAGATTAATCTGCATTTACACAACAGCTTTTGTGTGACCAACAGAGAAATTGTATCAACGCAGATCTGTGCCTTCACCAGTAATGAACTCCAAAACTCAGTATCCTGGAGGATGTGTGAGAGTGGAGTGTATTGTTTCTATATTCCCTGGTGACTGTTACCAAGACAGAAATAATTGGGGCACAAGTTTCCACTTTGCCCCAGACTGGACAAATGTTTTTCCAAGACCCTCTTACACTTGCTGGATGGAGTTTCCTGCATGTTCCCTTAGCCATGTCCATGTGACTTGTTGATGTAAGAAAGCTAGTGGCTTCAGTAGGTGCTTCTAAGAGTGTACTCCTCTTAAGGCATCTTGCATATGGCCTGAAAATTTATAACATCAAAATTAGTGTAAGACTCAAATTTCCAGGTCATTCAGAAAATGTCCATGTCCTTGCTTTCCTAGGAAAGGTCGGTAAAGCAGTACATTATACATCCAAGTTTTAACAAGACCACTATGGACTCTGATATTGCCTTACTGCAACTGGCTGAGCCCTTGGAGTTCAACCACTATGTGCGCCCAGTGTGCCTCCCTGCTGAGGAGGAGGTGGTGCAGCCTTCCAGCATGTGTGTTGTCACGGGATGGGGTGCACATGAAGAAGGTACGCGGTCTTTGCTGTTCCCAAGGTTGAGAATGCTATAGCTGTGTTTTAAATACTATGTTCTGTGTTCTAACATTCGTTCGTTCATCTATACGTTAGGTTCTGGAGAACAGATGTGCTAAAAAGTTTTCACTCAGCTAGACATGCAGGGAAATGGGTTGGAGGAGAGAAAGCAGATAATTTAGATGAGACCACTTGAAAATGGGAAGAGTAAAGCTTCTTTCTGGAATCACTAATTCCTGCCTCCACTGGTTTCTGGGATGTCTTTTACTTCAAGACAGAGAAAAGGGGAAAAAACTGCATCAGCTGGAAGTCCCCATCCTGGTGCTTGACACGTGTCAGAGCTATTATGTAAATCTTCCTAGTAAAGTGACCCGGAAGATGATCTGTGCTGGATTCCCACTGGAAGATGGCAAGGACTCATGCACAGTAAGTTGCACACTTCGCCTTTGCTTTGTGATACCAGGGGAACGGCCAGATGAGTTCTGAGAAGGGGAGCGTTAAAACCACGTTCTTGCTGTTTTGCAAACAGGCTGTAGGTGATTTACACTAAAAGACTCCTTAATAGTAGGATTTTAATTACTCTTATTGCAAAATGAGGTACTTCCCTTGAACAAGAGTTATTTCTTTCCCATCTTTTAAAAACAGAAACCCCCAAGCACGTGAGCAGCTGGGACCCCTTGTAGCTGAACTGATAATTTAAAAACGTAAGGAGTGATGTTAGCTCATGACAAGATTCCTTTGTCCTTGTGCAGGGTGATTCTGGTGGCCCATTAGTTTGTCCTTCAGAAGATAACTCGGGATTTTACACCCTTCATGGAATCACTAGCTGGGGCTTGGGATGTGGAAGGAAGAGCTACCCAGGAGTATACACAAATGTTGGTGTTTTTGTTGACTGGATCAAGCAGACTGTTAATAGTAGTGGTATGTATGAAAAAAATGATTAAATGAATCCCTTTGCTATTGCTAGATGCTTAATTTTAGGACTTTTCCAGGGTGCCATTTTTATATTTGGGTGTCCAGCGCTTCCTGAAATCTTGGCTATTTGGGTATTCAGCTAGGGATGTTTTAGAAAGGAACAAATGAAATCAGTAGTCACTTCCCAAAATCTTATTTCTTCTGGATGTATTATTATTCCCCTCTCCGTTGCATTTCTTGTGCTGATGAATATTTTTCCCTTATTGCTGCTTTGCTGCTTTGTTTCTCAGGGTTGGGAGGAGGTAGGGAGGCACACACTGGCACATGGTGGCAGCTGTCTGCTTTGACGAGTTTACAGCCTGACTTTGATGATCTTAGTGAAGTTTACCCTGTCCTATTTTTCTCCTTTTTGTAGATCTCTCCAATTTCATGGTGTGACCATCAAAAGCAGAGTTCTGATGGACCACATTGTAAAACATTTCCAAAGCACAAATGTCGTTGAATTCAGAATTTGGTGAGAGTGTGTTAGTTCATGGTTGCTGAACAGATCCCAAAGTAGCTGTTGCTTACCCTGGTGAATTTACTGCTGATTTACATGAATTGAGACTTTGGCTTTATACATGTGTGCTTGGGGCAGACAGTTACTTGTAGGTTTCTGGCACTCTGTTAGTCTATCTTAGAAGGAAAGAGAGGCAACACAAGCCACCAGATATCATATGGCAAGCATATCATAGAATAGTTCGGGTTGGAAGGGACCATCAAATGTCACCTAGTCCAACCCCCTGCAGTGCCCAGAACCACATCCAGCCTGGCCTTGAATGTCTCCAGGGATGGTGCATCCACCACCTCTCTGGGCAACCTGTGCCAGGCTTTTCCCTCCTTCACTGTAAAAAATTTTTTGCTCATGTCCAGCCTGAATCTCTTCTCTTTTAGTTTAAAACCATCACCCCTTGTCCTAGCGCAACAGGCCTGCTAAAAAGTCTCTCCCATCTTTCTCATAGGCCCCTTTTAAGACCTGAAAGGCCACAATAAGGTTTCCCCTGAGTCTTCTCCAGGCTGAACAACCCCAACTCTCTCAGCCTTTCCTCACAGGAGAGGTGCTCTGATTGTTTTTGTGGCCTCCTCTGGACCCTCTCCAACAGGTCCATGTCTTTGCTGTACTGAGGACTCCGGGGCTGAATGTAGTACTGGAGAGCACAAAAATACTGCAGAAGTGAGATCAAATAAGTGCCTGTGTAAAACGATGGAAGGGGCGGTCAGTCACCTTTCCATTAAGGTCAATGGGAGTGTTACCCCTGGCTCTGACAGGACATAGGCAGCGGCAGTAACAGAGCATCACTGAGGAGCAGGAGAACGTTGTGTACTCATTAGTGATGTGAATCAATCCAATTGTTAGGAAAAGGATATTTTACATACCGTTCCTGTTTTAGCAAATTGTGTGTTGTTTAAACAGAAGTGTTTGAAAAGATGGGCCAAGGGCCTTTGGCACCATGCAGGAACTGACAGCTATCCTAATTAATCTACACATGTAATTAAAGAGCTAGTGTGTAATCCACGCATTGCAAACTGAGCATTTTTACTTGTAAACAGCAGCTTGCTTAATGCCCAAATGGCTGCTTAAACAAGAAACTGTGGTGATGGGCTCCAATTAGCTTTGCAGGCTGTCCTGTGCACAGTCTTAGTGTTTAGAAACTAGATCAGTATGATAGGACAATAGGTAACACAACAACTAGAAAGTAAGAAAGAGATCTCGTTTTGGTTCTCTTTATATTAATGGCAAAATCTTTAGGGACGTGTTTCCCATACATGTATTTGATGTCAGTATGGGGAAAAAAAGCCTGTTTTTTGATGACACTGGCTTAGAACTTCTGTGTTGGTTTTGGTTGTTTGTTTTGTGGGTGGTTTGGTTGGTTGGTTGGTTTGGGGTTTGTTTTGTTTTGTTTTTTAAGACATAATTTTATTTTGTAGTTGGGGAAAAAGGTAACCTCTCTACCTTTATTCACCAATGAATACGGTAAATGTTTTTCACCAGTTTCTTCTCTTCACTGTAAAGTTTTAGGCAAAAGCCCAGAAAATAATCTGGAGCATGAGCTTTCTATGAAAGTATGGCTGTACGTCATGGTGGAAAGACTATGGACAAATTGAGGTGAAGTGCAAGGCACAGCTGTATTACGTTATTGATATAGTATGCTTGTTCTGTTTTTGATAAACTCCCTGAACAGCTCTTTGGAGAGCAGTGGAAGAAAGATATCCTTTATAGTTTTTCACTTGGGAAGTCTGCTAATGTTCAGTTATGGTGGAAGTTGCTATTAGCTGACTACACCAATTTTACTGTGCTGGAAGCAAACATGTCTCATCACTTTGTTGCTATTCTGTTTTGCTTAGCAGGAACAAGGTGGCTTAAAATACCTGTAAAGATTTTATCTGTGCACTAGTTTAATACAAGGATATCGACTGTGTGTGGTCAGAAAAATAAAAATAAGAGAAGGGGGAGAACTACAAGTGATATCAACTGTGCGGGGGTTATATGCTGAGACATTGACAGCTCTTACAAAAACTCATTTCATGTATTTGACGTGCTGTCTTAAATTATTTGTCTTTGAATTGACTGTCAGGGTACTTCTTGTTTGACTGCATGATATTTACCATTTGTGTTTGCCCAAGCATGGTTTTACAAATAGTTTAGGTTTGCTTTTTTCTGTTGTATCTTTTTAATCTATTGTAAGCTGCCAGTATCTTTTAGTGATATTGTGAACTGTTTTATGACATCAATGAGATCTGATTTTTAGAAAATAAAAAAATTACTTTGAATATAGTTCATGTAATGGAATTGTTCTTTAGTTTTTACAAAATTTATTAAAAATCCACTTTAATTCTTGACGGTTATATGAGACTTTCCTGAACCCTGCAGTCAAAAGGTAGGATACTGCTAGCCTATCCAAGTCCTGAGGTAGGCTTGGGTTCCCTGGTGCTTAAAATCTGCGTATAATCTTTCTTCTGTTGGCATGTAAGTAAAAATGTCTTTGTAATGTTATATGGAAGCAAGTGAAGGCTCATCGCATTGTTTTATTAGCACTGCACTAAATATTTAGAATAAAAGTCTGTGAGCAGAAATAGCTTGTTCTGCCCTTTGGTTAACAGGAGCATCTGTGACCATAAATCTTCCTGGTTAGCTCTGAACTGTAGTCCTGCTCTGTGTGTGTGCTGGGGTGGGGGGCTTGCGTGCTGGGAGCCCAAGTACGCTGCTGGTGGTGCACCAAGACAGTCTTTGCAGAAGTGGTTATTAGAGCTTGTTCGTAACCTTTGGTGGTCTTCAACAAAAACCAGAAAGTATATGTCCATTGTAAAAGCTTGTCTGGCAGTGGTACAGGAGAGGGAGCAGGTCCGAAACCTGCGTTCTGGCCATATACATACAAAAGAGGTTAAGAACATTATTGATCTCTGACTGTATGGCGTGACCTCTGTGCGTTCTTGGTTCATCATTCTTTTACTTTGCCACCTTCTTTTCCAGCCCAGGGCAGCAGAGTGACTTGCTGCATCGTACTGTTCCTGGGTGCTTGTGCTCCTGTGTCCTCCTCACGAAACACAGCAGATGATATTTATTCTTAGATGTACTCTGCCTGAAGGTGTGCATTTCCTGACCCTCCTTTCTTCCCCTGTGGGTCTGCCCAAAAGCATCTGACAATCATATATTTAAGTGGTAGTTCAGAACTACATTCTCATGTGAATTTCCCAGTTTTCTTATCTTTTTCGCCTAGCCTTTTTTCCTTTGAACTTTTTGGGGACAGGTGGCCCCAAAAATTCTATGATTCTAAGGGCAGTTCTTATCTCATTTGAGAATCCCTTTGTTGGCGTGTATTGGATGCACAGGACTGTTACTTCTTCATTTGAAGTGACTAGACTTGGTTCTTTGCATTTCAAAAGAGTGACTTTAACAGTAACACCAGAGGAACTGTGGATGTTATGTCTGTGTAAGACAAGTTAATGAGGGGAAAGAATTAGGCTTGGTTTCTCAAGCTCTACGGAACCCCCTCTTACTTGCTTTTCTCTTACTGAAGGCAAGAATCTTGTTCTGGAGGGAAGATGAATGCTCCTATCAGTAGTGCAGAGAACTACTGGTAATTGCATAGCTGTGCACTTATTAGTCATACTGGACAGAAAGTCCTGTTTTGAGAATTAAAGAAATAGGATAAATTTCTATTTATCCTTCAGGATAAATTCTGGCTGAGCAATCGGAATGTTTCTTATCTGGTATTTTTGTTCTGCTTTATTCTGCTTGAGTTTCAGGCCTTCTGACACATGGATATATGGTAGGTCACTGAAAGCAAAACACGTAAAATTTCCAAGCTGTGCCATGTTGCCAGAAAATAAATCATTGCAGCAACCATGGAGGGAGAATCTGGCTTCTTCTTGAGTCATGGAGAATGGGTCGTTCAGCCTGGAGGTCCTGGGCTCAGTTACAATACTCTGAGGATGGTGGCTGTGTGTGACACTGGTAGAGGAGTTAATTTACTTCAGGCACAGAGTAGTAATATGTAGCATTTTGGTATTGGCTCCCCTGCTTTTGAACTCAGGTGTGGAAAACTAGTACTAACAAAGAATTAAAGAACGTGGTGAGGTATTAATTCTCTGGTCTTCCATAGTCAGTATTCAGTAAATGTCTTCTTCTTTCAGTCTTTTTACAAGTCACATAAATGACAAGCATTCCAAAACCTAATAAAACGGATTTAATACCTTCTCCTTGTTTCACCATCCACAGCTTGGTAGACTATAACGTGATTGCTGGCATTCCTTCCTTCCTTCCCCATAGGTTTCATCAGTTTGCTTTCTTCCTCCTGCCAAAGATGTGTCTGTGTGACATGGGCATGCTTCTGCTTAGAAACTACTTTGGCCCTTGTGGCACAGGGTTGGTTTTCAAAGACTTGTATTTTCCTTTAGTTGACTTTGTGTCTGTCCCAAACCGTGTCATCCTGTCCTGTGGTCTGTAGAGGGAATAATGATACTTAAGTCTCTTTTGCAGGGTGTTTGTTTGTTTGTTTGGAAGCAATTTGAAGCCTGTAGATACCAAATACTTTGTTAGTGCTGCTTGTTAGAAGGTAAGAGAAAGTCACAGCTGCAAAGCCCAGCGGTGAGCAGGGTACCTTGCTGGGCGCGCTGGAGCTCTAACACGGGCTTTACTTGTGATGTTGGTGCAGCCTTCATGGCCTTCCGTTAGGATTCTACCTTTTGCAGGCTTGAGGGTGGGTGAAAACGGAAGATGCCGTCTTCGTCCGTGAACCTTGTGTTGTTGGATTTCAACGTTGCAGGCTATTTCTGCCTACAGGACTCGAACTTCGCCGTTTTACAGGACAGACTGCAGCAAACCGGGGCTGGACTGGGATTCCTGCATCACCGTTTTCTGCTGCTCAACATGACGGCAGCGACAATTGAGGTGGGAAGCGGCGCGGGGGGGAACGAGGGCTGGAGCCAGTGAGGTTCACCCACGGCTGTTTGTGCCCATGGAGGTGTGCTCCCGGGCGGCGCCGGAGCTGCGGGCGGGGTACCCGAGCTCGGTGGGCCGGGCCG
>NW_009932329.1:141248-154258 GCF_000696875.1 Nestor notabilis | reverse complement strand
TCCCTGAGGGACACCACTCGTTACTGGTTTCTGATTTGACACTGATAATTTCGATAAAAGTCTTTAGGCGAAAAAACCAGTGGGTTTTTATCAAACCCGTAGAAACTTTTTTATTTTTTTTTTAATTATCTTACTTTTAGTGTAATTTGAAGGTGTCAGTCAGAAACCCTCTGTCTGTATGACACTGGCCAGGCTGTTTTTATCCTTTCCCCCACCCCGCCTCTTTATTTCACCCTGCCTTTTTGCAGACACAGTGGGAAATGGCAACATGTTGTGACTTTAGGCATGTGACACCTATACACAATACTGTTCTAAAGAGCTCTGGTTCTTCCAGACACCACTGCAACTGGCAGTAAAAGTACAGAGAGATCAAAGTTGAAACATGTGATGTTGCTATGATTTGGTTTTGCATTTCTCATGTTTCCTAATTGAAAGCTCAAGAGGGTTATTTACAATTTTTTAGTGCCCTCTGCAGACTTTTTATTATTAGTCAAATGGAAGCAGTTGTAATGACCAACAGGCTAGAGTGTCATCCGTGCTTTGCTTTTTTTTTCAGATTTGGTTTTAATTTTTCAAGGGTACCTATCCCTTTTTATAGTTGTTTTGAAGGCTGCAATGCTAACGTCTGAGGTTTGGGGTCTTTTTAGTAGCTTGGAAAAAATAAGCAAATTCAATACTAAGTAAACTGACAGGCTAAAGTTCACTGAAGGAACAAAGCTTTTATTGAAGTCCTAGATTGAACTGACTTGATGAAAATCTAAATTCTAGTTCTGGTATATGAGCATGGCTGAAGTCTTTAATTCTCCGTCTTAAAATGGGGATGATGATATACTAGTTGCACGCATGTCATATAGCTGAAATAAACTTTTAATGCTCAAAGTACTTTTCCAAGTGCCAAGTATTAGAGCACAACTTCGCTGAAATACATGTGTGATCTGCAATTACTTTGTGGCAAGTAGCCTGCCTTAACAGTTTGGCAGAACGAGATGATGCAATTACAGCTGCTGCCTTTGGCACTTCAGCCTCTTGCTATGCATGGAGCATTGCCTGTGTTTTGCTCAGTCCAGTTTGCTGCCCTGGAAGAGCTTTGTTTTACCTCTCTCAGGTAACGGGTGAGAAGAAATATGTAACACAGCTGAAGAGATGAAACAGCCAATCTTTACTGCTGTGAATTAGTTACAAAGTTCCTGGAATCCATCCTAGCTGGAGGCCCAGATAAAAACTTGCAATTATTTTAGGCTTTTTTTTTTTTTTTTTTTGGGGGGGACAAGCTGCATTAAAATAATTGGACATGTTTCCTTATTATCTTATGCAAGAAAAAATAGGTTAGTAATTACAATACCAAGTACCAAATTGAGGATGTGATCTCTCGTTTATAATATAAGATGGTGTGTGAGATTGTGTTTGGTTCTGCTGTTTACAACTGGTGAGTTCAAACTAGTATTTTGTTTGTTCTCCTAATCTACTAATGTGGGCAGGATGAGGGGGAACACAACAGTACAGTTTGAAAGGATACTGTCACTTAAAGCTGCAGCAGTCTGCAGAGCTCATATCATCTGGGTGCATCTTCAGCTGGTTAGTGCAATGTTGCTGCTTCTGTCCCTTTAATGTTCCAGAGATTCAGAAGGATGATGGATCTGTTCAGAAGGACAATCTTAATAAAAACAATTTATTAAGACTTAGTAATAGAAGTAGCTACTGAACGTATTTGGGATTTTCTATCCTGAAAAATAGGCTACAGATGTTATGATAGGTTGTTGCTGATACTCTGCTTCATCACATAGTATAAATATTAAACTAGACTCAGGCTAAAGAAAAATAAGAATTTTAAAAATGGCTAGACAGGAGATTTTCTTCAAAGAGTTCCTCTGTAGTGGAATTTCTCTTATCAGGAAGAACAAATACTTTGAGAAATCAAGACAGGATATAAAACCGATATTTTGATGATCGCGTATACTCATTAAATGAACAAGGAAGAGTGGGCCCCAGGGTCAAACTTGTTACTTTTCTTTCCAGTGGTACATAAGGTAACTTGTGTGAAATGGCAGTTCAAGATAGAGAGTGCAGAAATTGAGAAATAGCCCATAAACATACAAAAATGGAGAAAGAAAGGAACTGGAGTTGCCATTGACAGAAATTATTTGATTTTTTTTCTGTCACTCCTACTACCACCCTGGTTTTCTTACTAAAATCTCAGTAAGTTTATTTATATCTGACTGTAGATCCAGTTTTCCAATGTGACCTCCGAATAAAAGGTTAGCTCATTATCTTTCAAGTGTATAAGCATGGTTTTGGCTTGGAACACTGACTGACGGATGGAACTACTTGGTAAGTCAAAGGCTAGGTTACCTTCCCTACATGCTCCCAAATGTCTGCTACGTGGATTTGTAAGTTGTTCATCAATCATTTGCTGATGTGATTCTTAAGGAAACCATCCCAGATTTTTATGAAACTGCATTGCAGGTTCCCAGCTTGTTAGGAATTGATTGATGAGCTGTTCTTCAATTGTACATCAAGTGTGAGATGAACAGCTCAGGGCAGTAATTGGCTGCCTTGTGCTAAGGTTTACCAGGGCTTTGCAACATGAAATTGTGTTTGCATATCGTTATCTTTCTAATTCATCTGAACATCACTGGATGTTATAATGTTGAATGGCATGCTAATGAAGGAGATTCCTTTCTTTATAGCAAATATCATGGGGGTTTCTGTGGCAAGTGTCACTTGAGAGATCTGGGAAATCCTTTTCAGCTCTAGCAACTGAATAAACATCTGTAAATTATCAGGCAGGTGGTATTTTGTTGCTGATAACATTTCATCAATTCATAATCCAAGCATAGTATCCTATCAATTTTTCTTCAGACTTTTGATATTCCTAAATTTTACTTTCTGAAGTTTATTTATGACACGGAGCATATTACATACTGACCAATAAGTACAGGATCATTAGCTATATATCTAGTTTAAAATTTCATTTTTTTTCAGTCTCTTTCACTCTCCAAAACTCAGCTACACTGTTCTGCAGCAAAAGTTCAAAAAGTTATGGTAGACCAATATGAATGCAAATAACATGGTTTTCCATACAGACAAATGAAATAAAGCTTTTCAACATATCCATGAATTTTGCTAGCTTTTCTAACTCTCCTGAGGATGGCAAGATTTTTGAGGGGAATTTGCAAATCTGTACGAGTTTCCTTTTCTTGTGATGAGCAGAGGGTGGCCACAGATTTCCACAACTTTGCATGTTTTTGTGCCTACCTGATTTCTAAGTATGCTGCTTACTGGTCTTTCAGAGACTACAGGCTCAGTGACTTAAGACTGAAACCTGTCTTCGTCTCAATCTCCATCCTTTTTGAGAAGACCGTCTCCTTTGCATTTAGAAATTTGACAAATTTATCCAGCTCTAAGTTTCTACCGTAACTGTCTTGAGGGGAGGTCTTCATTGTAGAACCCAGCAGTAATTTAGAAGTTGACCTGACTCCATTGCACAGCTACCTATACCCACAGCTTAGTATTGCACTCAGCCTGAATTGGCCCATCCTACTGTTAAGGATCAGGTTCAGCTTTTGCTTGGGTTGTGATCATTGCCATGTGTGTATTAAGATGGCAAGCTAACCCTCTGGCTCCCTTTTTGTGTTTAGAAGCACTGAAAAGTTCTTTCATGACTGAGAAAGTCTTAGAAAGGACACTAGTTTTCTGTGGCAGAAAAAAATACCAGGACCCTGGCGATGTGTGCAGGTGAATAGAGCAGCAGGATGGACTACATACAGCAGGGCTCTGTGCTGTTACTGCCCACATAAGGAGTTAGTGAATGTCAGTGTTGTCATCCAAGTTTCCCTAGTCCACATTAACTTCTGTACTTCTAGGCATGGTGAGATTTACTTAGATTTCTGCAACAAACTGATGGAGAATCTTAGAACAAAAAATTAGTTTTTACTGTTCTGTAACCACTGACCTGCATTCTCTTGATCTTTCTCTCCTTGTTTCAAGCTTTGGGTTCTGAGACCAACAAAACAGTCTTCAGCAGGGTAGTTGATTATAAAAAAAAAAAATGCCCAAACTAGCATTTTTAATTGATAACTATGTGATTAGCTGCCCACACATGATTTTGCTGAACTTAAATAGCAATAGACTCACTACATCAAAAATATAATATGAACACTTCTGGTTCTTTATTGTAATTTCACTGAGTGTCAAGCAGTAAAAAATGACAAGTTAAAGAATTACCAGTTTCCAACAAACCCTTCCCTGTCCAGAGTGATATCAGCCTCTGCGTTTGATTGTAGCAAGCAGTTAAGTCAACTTGCTTTGGCTGCACATATATGATTTTTAAGGGTAATATTGACAGTCATTAATTTTATGAACCTAAAGAATACTTGTGCTGTAGCTCTATTTGAAATGAACAGCCAAATTTCATGTTACGGACCACAGACTGATTGCCTAGGGGTCAGGAAAGAATTTTTCTCCTTGGATAAAGCTTTGCACAGTTGGCAACAGTGCAGTACGGGTTGTTTTTCTGCTTCATGTGAACCATCATATATGGTCCGTTGCCAGAACCAAGATATCAAACTATTAAATCTAGCCTGGTATTCTAATCCCAGGGAGATAGATTTCATGTATTGATATGTAATTCGTAGTTTGAGTAGATGTTGGGGTACTTAGTTCAGTTTGCTGCCCATTAAGTAGTTACTCTTCTGCTCTTCACTTTCCATCCCCCCTAGGTAAAGGATCTGGATGGTAGATTTTAAGGCAAGCCATGCCAATGTCAAATCCTGCCCCTTTTTAATGTACTTTCTGGTTGTCCTTCTACTGTCTTGTTATTGTAATGCCATATCTGTATCTGTTCAAATCAGTGAAGTCCAATGATGTGCATCAGTTTGTCAACTTCAGGGCTGCTTTTGCTGCTGCTTGTTGCACAGGTACCCTTTGGAACATTGTGCCTGAGAAAATAAACTGGGATCAGGCAATGAGAAACAAGAGGCAATGGGAAGATTGATGGTGATTCTGTCTGTTCTGAGATGAGGGGAGACCCATTTATGTGGTATGTTAAGAGATGGAGTAGGAAGTGTTAGAAGAAGCATTGAAGGGAAACACCCCTAAAGCATTTGTAAATTCTTTCAACTACCTGTTAATGAAAAAAAACTGAGGTCTAACCAATTTGGTTTACTGTGGCTGCTGCACCAGCTTTACATGACAAAAACTTTGTTATCTTCCCTTTGATTTGGACTTGAAGCAACCATTTCCAAGCCTTAGCAGGCGCTCCAGAAGTATGCCTTAACTATATTGGATGTCTAGATTTGAGATGGCAGGATATGAAATAAGAGAAGCCCATATAGTGACAGAGGATGGCACAAAATCCTTTGCTATTGGTATGAGATGTTTTCTGTTACAGTGGCTCAAAAGAGATTCAGTTTTAGACAAGGGCAACTTGGGAGTGACTGCTCTGCTGGGAAGTGGTTAAGGTGGAATTCAGTCAAAATTGCTTCCCCCCAGTGTCATCTACACCCACAATTATTCAAAGACACTTCCCTTCATCAACTGCTACAATGTGTTGACACCCACTTTCCCTGTCTTGCATATGATATGTCTTTAAGAAAAAACTGCAGGGGTGCAAGTTGCTGCTCAAGAAATTTCTAGGTTCTAGACAGGAGTGGTGGTCTCTGAGCTCCTGTCTTGGTCTCTTTAATTCATAAATTCACTTCGTATCTGTCTTTCATATATGCCCATCGTAGTTGTACTCAGGACTTTCCAGGTAGGAGCATTTAAGCATTCCTTGTGTAGCCTGTGTGCAGTGTGTGTGACGATTCCCAAAAGTGCTGGACTTAGTACACTGTCACATGCAACCAATCTGTGCATGTGCTCAGGCAACAGCCAAGATTTTTGGATGTTTGGCAGCAAAGTTTGGTCCGACCTTTTGCAGAGTTGCTCCAATCTGCCAGACACTCAGAAATTCTAGACAAGGCTGAATATCCTTAAATTCCACCCAGACGAAATTTCTAAGCAGGAAAGAGGCCATGACTGGGGAAGACTGGACATACGGTATCTCTATTCTCAGTTGCCATTTAACAGTGTTGATTTTTCTTGTATAATTGATCCTGTTTTCGGTAACTCACCCCCAAACTGTGGAAGAAATGTGCTATTTGCTACTATCACATTTATTATTCTGTTTTATTTCTATCTCCTTTCCTACCTTAATGGCTTATCTATAACCAGTTAGGGAAGGAGTTCTCTGCTGCTTCCTACTATGGCAGGAAGACTGTCTCCCTATTCTTGATTGGTTTGGTACTAACTACTGCAATTAAAGATTAAAGGGAAACATCAAAACTTTGGTGTTTTTTTAATAATAATGGTGGTAATAATAATAATGATAGACAGGTTTTAGAACACTTCAACTTAAATACATATTGAGCTAAAGACAATCTTGTATTATTGTATGTATATATACCCAAAACCAGCATTGTTATAGCTGGAGCAAGGCCATGCCTTTGTGCTGATCTTGGTCAGCACTTTTTCTTTTTTTCTTTACTTTTTCTTCAGCATGTTTTCAATTATTTTGGATTTCAAGATGGAAGCAATCAAAATCACATGAGAAGCCTGACAATAAAATTGTATTATTTAATTGCATCTACCTGCTCCTAGTTTGAGTTGGGGAAACCAAGAAACTGTTGACTGAAAAGTTTACTGCAGTTATCTGTTTGTAATCACCCACTGCTGTGATGTATCATTATAAAGCAAACCTTTGTGTCAGCTAAAGGATTCAAGTGTGTTTGTTTAAGGATTTACCCATAGGGGTATCCCTAGGGTTGATTTGGAAGAAAATTTATCTCATTAGTAGTTCTGGGCTTGCTGTTTTTCTATAGTTCTTAAATAGAAATCAGAGAAAAAATTTCTTACGTTACGTCTTGACAAATTTGCAGAAGAAAAGGAGATATAAAATACGCTGTGGTGTAAAGGAGATTCAGTCTTTTAAAAAAGTAATAATAGAATAAATTCCATGACTAATCTTGAAGTCCACCATTTAGGGATGATAAGATAAGAATGTCTGGAAAAGGAATAAAACAAAATCTAGCTATTTCCCAAGAGAAAACCAGCTATTGTTGAGTCGTGTAAGTCAGGATTGAAGTGGTCAGTCTAATTCTTTTTATGTTTTGGGCTTTTTTTTGTTTTTGTCCCATGATGGTTAATCATGAATCTCTCAAATTTCAACAACGTCTTATTAGATTCTTCAGTTCTGTTTTTAATTTGAAAAATATCATCATCTTTTCCAGGCTAATCTCCTTTGCTCTCTGGGCAAGCGCGTAAGTCTTTGTTGTGGTCAATTCCACTGGCAATAAAACTCAATGTGTAGCATTGTCCTCTATTTAAATAAATGTTCTTACTATTACATGAAACATGACTGCAATTTATCATTATGTTCTAAATTTGCTTTTTCTGGAAATCGTGCATTTGACTCTCTTCACAGTCATAACAGGTTTAATATTTAAAGACGACCTAGTAACTGCAACTGTGTGAGCAATTAACTTTCTTTTCCTTGTGCTGCAATAGTCTATAGTGGTGTGAGAGGAATGAAAAGGGGAAAAATTATTTATTGTTTGGTTGTTGGTTTGTTGTTTTGGGTTTTTTTTTCCAGAAGTGTGTCACTAACTGAAAAAACTTGAAATTTCCTTTCTCTAGCTGAACCAAAAGGTAGGATAGAATACTTACCTTCAGACATGCATTTGGCTAACTGATAATAATATATTTGTAGTCTTCCATTATAAGCAAGGCTTAACCTTTACTCCAGCACCTTGCTTTCATCACAAAGGTTAGGAAGGGGTTCAGTGTCATATGTAAATATGAAAGCATGTAAAAACTAAAGTATGCATTTGACTATCTATCAATATATCCCTGAGTGTTTGACCTAAATTACAGTAAATGACACCAAATCATGCTTTTTGGTATAATTCTGCTTTTCCCCTGCAGGAAAAGAAAGTAGTCATTAATAGACAGCAAGCATGATGCATTCAGAATCTTTGCAAAAGGCCACATGTGGAGAAGGTTTATAATCAAAACACATCATTACTCACCGAGGTTTTACTCAATCCACACTGACTCTAGCATCTAAATTCCAAAGCTAAAGATTTCTGCTTTTGACATGTTACTTGGCTCTATTTGCTCATGGATATGGTATGAAGTTTGGAAACCTACTGGGCAAAACCAGACAACATATTTTTTTCACATGTAACATCTGGACTCCCTAGCATATACATGCACACTGAACAGAAAATAACATTGCTGTGAATCATGTACAATTCAACCCACTCATGAAGGAGAGAAACCAGTCTGTCTGATGGGGAGCAGCAAGGGCTGGCTGCTCCTCAATGGAAGGCAAGCCAGGAGCTGGGGGTGAGCCATGCATGGGTTGTGCCATCACCAGTGGGCTGCAGTCCCACAAGCTCTTAACACAGCAGGCAGTGCTATGTGCTCTCACAGGGTCTACTGATGGTTGCAGACATGGCAAGCAATAAACCAGGTTCCGGATCCAACCAGAGGGTACAGCCAGGAGCAAAAGTAGGCAAGATCAGATTGTCCTTCTGTAAGTTCATCTTTTAATGCTCAGTCTGTAAGACATTATCACTATGTTACTGGAGGTTACTGAATCGCTAGTAGGTGCCTGGAACAGTACTTATTTCTGCACCTAAGCTGCCAGAGTTCATTGTTCAGTGTTTGGGAATAAACCTGCCTTCATTGTGATTTTAAAGCCAAAAGTCATTCAATTTCATAGTTCAGCATCACATGAGTACACCTCTCTTACATGGAGGACATAACCTTTGGAAGAGGAGAGACATCGATGTATTGAGGTAGTGCTTGGTGAGGGTGGCATTGCTACTCCTATTGCTGTAAGAAGTTGTGTCTCAAAGCCCTCTGCACTAGCAGGAGCCAGAAACTCAAGGCACCTACTAACTGGTCGTCCCTGAGATAACTAGTCCAGTATAAGGTCCTTGAATTCCCTATGTAAATATGTAGGTTGGGAATTTGAATTTATTCTTCTAGGAAACTTGACAGCCAGGTTATTGATTAGGAAATAAATCATGTTTGTTTGACTCACAAGTTAGTAACCTGCTATCTGGGCTAGCCTTCTCACATTAAGAATATGTTGTAGTGAGATTCTAAAGATAATCTAAGCTCTGATGCTTTTTTTCTTCAGACGAGTTTTAGGAATATGTACCACTCTGCATGAGAGAGTGAAAACCTGGAAACGTTACATTAAAAAAACAAAACAAAACATTTTTTTCTAGGCTTTCTGATGGTAAAGAGAACTTTATTCTCGTAAATCAGTGCATTGCTGTAATCTGCAGCCAGCCAGAACAAAGCAATCCTTGTCTTCTGAAAATACTGAGGCTAGAAGTGGTACAAATTCCAAGTCAGCTTTGCGTGTTCTTATTGCTCATATACCTTTGTAATTCGTATGCAGAATGAGGTGAAATGGAGAAATAAATTATTTCCTTTCTAAATTTTCTTTGCTTTTCTGCACCTTTTCAAAATACTATAGTAAATGTTACACTATAGAATATACTGGTTTTTTTATAAATACAACAACTGATCTTACTAAAATGCTAATTAAAAGTCATGTAGTATGCCAATGTGTAATGTACACAAGAACTCTTCTTTTAAAGATGACAGTAACCTGCATATGTAGCCCAAAGAAAATGGAGAAGCAGACTAACAAATGAAACAATTCTGTTCATGGTTAATTGGCCTTTGGCGACAGACTATACTGCTTATTTCATCCGGCCCTCTACTCTCTTGATTCATGTTGAATCAGAATAGTAATGTTTTTGCAAAGCTTGAAATATTAGTGTAATGCATGCTATTTTGTAAAAGCTTTGTAAAAGCGCCCACACGCACATGGTAGTAGCTAGTATCTCATATCTGAAATCTACTCATTTAGATCACATTCCCATACTCATCAAACAATGAATAAAGAATTTTTCTGTTCCATGAACACCCTAGAGCAAGAGTTCAATATACTTAAGCTTGATTCTTTTGTCTATATAAATTCTTTATAAAAGAATAACTCAGCAGTTCACCTCTACAGAAAGGCAAACATATATTTCAAAATGAAGTAATGTTAAAGGCCAGGGCACTAATAGAAAAGTTATGATAAAATTTTGGAAAAACAGATGAAAGAACTATGGTAAGTGGTATTGATTTTTGATTATTTCATATTTCACCCCTTAAGCAGCCTAATTCAGCTGGCCTCCTCGTGTATGTTTGCCAATACTATTTAACATATTCACAGGCTGCACTAGAGTTGGTCCCTTCTCTGATGACATTTCTAGCTAAAATAGAGGAAAGAGTCTTTGTGACACCCTTAGACATTCACGTGGAGTACTGAGGCAGAGTGAGATTTATTGGTTTGTACAAGATCACACGGAAATACATGGCTGGATTCAGACTGAATTGTTGTCTTCCAAAAGTTCAATTCTCATCCAGCACCTTAGACATGAACTTATCCTCATTGGAGATATATAGCTTTGGATTTTGGAAGAGAAAGTTTATACCTGCGACAGGTGCAAATACCACCAAAATCAAGGTGGCTGCTGTTGGATTAAGAGCGTTGCTTACTAAAAACACAATGCCAGAATTAGGCTTGATGCAAATGTTAGTTTGTTTGCCTGTTCAGATATGCTAATGGACAGAAGTGTAGACAGAGATATTTTTTCTGCTCAGGAGACTATTACATGCTTACAAGTTTAATGGGAACCATTACGTTGGATTTATTCAGATCTCTCTGTGGGAATGCCAGCAACTGCAGCTAAGTGGAGCTCTATTGAATGCATATGCACAGTAAGCACTTTTTCCACAATCTAAACAAATGTAGCTACTTTTGAGGACGTGTGTGTTGCTTTTACCAAGATCACAGCAATTTTAGTTCTGAGAGAAAGTATTAAAAAGAAGAGGCGAGCACACAAAATTTCTCTTGAACTCAGCATGTCTATAAATATTTATTCTGAACTGTTGAACTAGAAATTTATAGCCACATCCATTTATACTTAGTATTTCAGTTAGTATTTTGAGGGTTTTTTCTTTTAAGCAGTTGTTGCTCAGCCCTTGATTTTTATTTTTATTTTAAGCACAGCATTTTTAATATGGTACTGTTTGAGTTATCTCTGCTCAGCTGTTATTAAAAAGTATATGTGTGAAGCATGGAAAGCTGATAGATTTAAAAGATTATTACGTGATGCAAACATCACTGGCAACTGCTAATGAGCAGTTGAAGTTTTGCAATAGCCTTATATATGGAAGTCTTAATTATCTAATGCATAGCAGCAAGTTGTACATAGCAGAATAAACAATGCAATGAGAAAAGCTAAATATTTAGGCCACCTAATGTATTCATATCTTCTATATCAACCCACTTTGCATTTTATACCTCTTTGTAATCACATCGGTTCTACTTTTTAATGAAATGTAAAACATTAAATTTCATGCTCAATGTGCTTGCTAGCCCTGCCAAGTAGCATTAACAAGGAAGCAATACGCATAGCTGAGGAGAATTTTTATAACCTATCCAGACCACTGCCTTTGCCAGCAGCATTCATCACTATCAGCAGACAGTCTTTAAATGAACATACAACTGTGCAGTCAACTCAGCGACAAAATCCAGTTTTACCATTTTCTGTGGCCACTGCCAGACTCCTAAATTGCAGGAAATAAATCTTGTCTGGTTGGAAACTGATAAAGTACAGGCATGTTCATTCAGAGCAGTGGTTTTTGTTACCACCTTACATTCCAGATGTGGATTGTTGGCCTTAATTATGAGTTTCATAGCTCCAAACCTATTTTCCAGTAGCTATGTGTTTTGGGCACAGGCAGAAAGCACATATTTTCTTTTTTAATTAATTTTCCACAGTAGGTCATCCATATTGTCTACTCATGTAAATTTATAGGGATTTCTTACCTGTTGATAGCATGTATTGATATTGAAGTCCTAGAAACAGCATCCCCAAGCTAGAAAAGTATATGAAGCTCTTGGTCAGAGGCATAGCTTCTACAAGAAGATAGGGCCACTAGTATTTGGTGATGTGTAAAATAAATTCACACCCTATTGAGACGGAACCGTTGCATCAGTAAGGATAAAACCCCAACAAACCAATTTTCAGTCTTCCAGGAATAATATGCAATGGAGAAATTAGTTTTTTGCAAGTGTTATTACAGCAAATGATGATAATTTTCTTGAGAAAGGAAAGAAACAAAGTGGATTGTCGTCTTTAAAAAGTGACTGCCAATTCAAACCCCAAATATTATTGTTATGAAGAGATTGTTGCTCTGAAAATAATGGGTGCTGTGCAGTTTTGCTTTTTTTATGCGGTATCAGCAGACGGTTTTGGTCAGATCTCCCAGTCTCAAACTGTGGCTTAGAGTGTCTGGGTTCTATGAACAGTTCTGTGAGACAGCTAAATGTTTACATTTTTCCTTTAAGTGGGGATATATATACATTTTGTTAATGACAGAGCAAAATGTGGGTCTTAATTTCATCTGGTAATTGCCAGGGGGCTTCCTAGTGCTTGTGCTTGCTCTAAACAATCTTTATCCACCTTTCTGAATTGTTACTGAATGAAAGATTCACATCTGAAAGTAAAAATCTTTGTCAAGTGTTAAAAACTAAGCTTTTTGTGGTGGGAAGAGAGGTGACTGTTTCCCAACGATTAATTTTTATTGCGTAAAACTTTTACATTTCAGCCTTTCTTCCACTGCTGCCAGATGTAATTTATGAACAAAAGTAACATCAAACACAGTAAATTAAGTGCTCCTGTTCTGACAGATCACACAACACAGTCAAAGTCTGATCTGATTTTTCAAAATCTTCTCTTCTGTAGCAAAGATTACTGTTGCTCTGAACACTGGTCCTATAAGGAAACTTCTAGCATGCTCCTAAACTCATTGCTATTGACTTAAAGCAGCTGCTTCAGTTAGTAACGTTTGATAGACACCTTGATTCAGAATCACCAAAGATGAGGAGGGAAGAG
>NW_009932329.1:131392-141217 GCF_000696875.1 Nestor notabilis | reverse complement strand
GGATAGGAAAAGAGCACGTTTTAGAGGCTTGTGGGGTATGTGAAACAATTAGCAAGAGCCTTATTTCTATTCAGCAGCCACAGTTGTTTCCCTTTGAACGCATTTACATTCTTACTGTATAATCTTAAATGACCCATAACCACGTGCACAGATCAGCTATTTCCTTGCAACTTTTTCTTTTATTTTAAGCTATTTATAGCACATCTTAAAAGGCCTTAACATCAGTTGGTCCAAGGGAGAAAGCTTTCTCCTTGCTGTTTGATTTTTTTTTTTCTTTTTCTTTAAGGAGAGACCCAGAAGCTGAGAAAATTCTCATTAAAATTGATGGGAGTTTCACCGAAGAAAGGGCTGCAAAGTTTATCTTGCCTGTTTTCTTGAGAGCTCTTATGCTTGCCCTTGCCTTTGAAATCTTTTTGGCCCATTCCTCAGACTCTTCTATTCTGCAGAGCTTTATGACAGTACTGAAGTTGCTGAGAGCTCACAGAGTCGTATTTTATTATGTTGTTCACATTCTCCTATGGTGGTGAGTTAACATTTTCTTATTTGTAACACTAATTCACATGCTTCTCATTTTGCTGTCAAGACTCTGGACCCATTCTGTCTGGACCCTCTTTACTGTTACTTGATAATGTGCCCTTTGGTACCTATATACAAATACGTTGATAGTTTCAGTCATTATTCAGGATAAGAAAAGCAGCTGCCCTCCCATGCTGCAACTTCAGTTCAGACTTTGCATGGATTACTGCAAGAGCGAATTTGCTGGCAAGGATGAAATACGGTCGGATTATTTGATCTAACGTTACGAAATAAGGAAAGGTAGTTTTCTTTTAGTGTGAGTTTGGCAAAGTCTCTGAGAGTCTCCATGTCTCAGATCCTCAGCTGTGAAGACAGAGTGACACTTTCCCTCATGAGCTACCTATTTTAAAACTGAAACTGTCTCAGTTTTATACATACCTCAGCATCCTGCACACTCCTCCTTTGACAAAGTGTCAGAATTTCTCCAGTTTGGAAAGACCTTGTCGTCTTTGTGTGCCAGAGCATCTCATAAAAATGTGTAATAACTTCAAAGGAGTAGGAGGGAGATAGGACGGCATGTGTGTGGCAATGGGGGAAATAGCTTAAGCTTTTTCCTAGACTTTATCCAAGGTTTATGGCATCTTTCTCCTTTTGAATTATCAGCCTAGACAAACATTTTAAAAAGGGGAAAAATCAGACAATGACTAAGAATATAAATACAGATCTACAGATGGACAGAGTTTCACTCCACTTATAATCCCATCTTAAGTTAAGAAAACCTGTAGTTACAGAAAAAAAAAAAAAAAAAGGTCCAGGTGAGCTATATGGGTGGTTTAAATAAAACTTCCTTATGCATTTAATGACTACAGGTCAGCTGGCTACAGTGTGGGGAAAGTAAAAAGGCAGATGTTGCTGTTGGTAGACTGATCTATTAAAGCTTCATCAAAAAAACACTGGCACTCTGAGACTCCAACACCTGTGTGAAAATGCCCCCATTAGTGTAAAAGAGGTTTACAGCCTCAGAGTTACTTGCTGATTGACATTATAGCTGTGCAGAAATGTGTTTCTTTATACATTATGTTCCCCTCATGTCTGCTATACTGGGAAGAGTAGAGTCCACCTTGACAGTGGTCTGTATTTAATCTGAGTGGCGTTTCAGGTTATTTTGGGGCTGTCTGAAGACTCCTATACTACTTTAAATGCAATAAATTCAAACTTATTCTTTAAATGAAATAAAATCTAATTTAAGAAAAGCACCTATGCATATGATTAATTCTAAAAGGCCTAAGTAAGGCTTAAGCATTCTCTGAAGAGGTGCATTAATTGGGGCTGGTGTTTGAGCTTAGAAACCAAATAAACTCAAAGCAGCTTGAAACCCAGTGCTTCTCTAAAATTCCACTTGAGTCCTTCAGGAATAATTTACAAATGGGTTTGTAGATGTTATGGTACCTGGGAAAGTAATACTTCATTCAAACAGCTATACTCTGGTGACCAAGCACAAAGCCAATACTCCATGCACCTCTGGGAAATCTTCACACCAAGTTTTACAAAAAGGTATGATTAAACGTAGAAGACTGAAGAAGAAATGATCTGCAGCTGCTGTCTGTTTTTCAGTTAGCAGACCATATCTTTCATGGGTAGGCCATAAATTCTTCCCTGCTGGGAGTACCATAAATACTGATACCCCTAAAGAACTGTGGTAGTATGTGTAGTGTTCAGCACCTTTGCAATCTGCAAAAAGGGGTTGAATAGTGAGATAACAAATTTTGCAGATAATACAGAACTACTTTGAATGGTCAAAACTTAAACTGGTGGGGTGCCATCTGCAAAAGGATTTCATTCTGTTTAGTGCCTGGATTATAACACATCAGATGCCATTTGGCATTGATGAGTATGAAGTAGAAAAAAAAAAACTACTTAGTTTGATTTTTATTAGCTATTACTATTCAAGATAGAGATCTTGCCCAGAACAGCTCTCTGGATAACCAGCTCAAGGTGGGAAAAATACAAATAGTGTTAAAAAAATTTGGAATGAAAAAACAAAACCAAAAATAAACAAACCAACAAAGAGTATGTCTTGACAATCTAGAAACCTGTGGGTTCCCACATTTGGATGCTACATGCAGTTCTGCTCTGTTTTTATCTTAGACTAGAAAACAGAAAATTTGACAATGGCTCCTGGTACAAGCACAGATTAAAAAATCTGTTCTCTCTGCTTGAACAATACAAGCAGGCAAGGATTCAAAACAGGTTTATACAATCATGGATAACACGAAAATGAATAAAACCTGTTTATTTGCTCTATTCCAAAATATAAAAAATAGGAAGCCACAGTAAAATGTCAAACAGTAGGGTTAAAACAATGCCTTGCTGTCCTGGGTTCAGCTACATCAGTCATTTTTTCTCCTTCTTAGTAGCTGGTGCAGTGCTGTGTTTTTGACTTTCAGCCTGGGAACAATGCTGATAACACCGATGTTTTTAGTTGTTGCTAAGTAATGTTTACTCTGAGCAAGGACTTTCTCAGTCTCATGCTCTGCCAGGGAGGAGAGGAAGCCAGGAGGAAGCAGAGACAGGACACCTGACCCAAACTGGCCAAAGGGGTATTCCATACCACAGCACGTCATGCCCAGTATAGAAACTGGGGGGAGTTACCCGGAAGGCCCAGATCACTGCTCGGGTTGGGCTGGGTATCGGTCGGCGGGTGGTGAGCGGTTGTGTCCTTTTCCCTTGTTATTCCTCTTATCATTATTATTGGTAGCAGTAGTGGTTTGTATTATACCTTAGTTACTGGAGAGCTGTTATCTCAACCTGTGGGAGTTACATTCCTCCGATTCTCCTCCCCAACCCTCTGGGAGCCGGGGGAGGAAGGAAAAGGGGGGGAGTGAGCGAGCGGCTGCGTGGGTCCAAGTTGCCGGCTGGGCTTAAACCACGACACTTGCTTACAATCTGGGAGGCCTTCCTAAACCTGCCTTAGGAACTTACTAAGATACTGTACTTGCTTAGGCTGGCATGCTCGAGTGTAACTTCTGGCTGTTTCCTGAATTTCCACTTTATGCATTTTAAGATGGAAGTTTTGTCCTTGGGTACCTGAATTCTTACTTAGACAATTAGAAATTGTTAAGTGCACTAGTATTTCACTGGACCCACTTACATATGTTTCTTCTAGATTATCTAAGTAGTGTGCATATAATGCCAGCACTGGTTTATGATCTTATGAACTGAAAGCATGTTTCCAGCCAAATGGAACATTTTAGAGTTAATCAGGCAAGATCTAATGAGTTTTAACCAGAGTCAAAGCACTTCACATAAGATAAACTTGAATCTTTTTGCTACAGAATTCTAGATTGCCAATACTGGTGTTAGGAACAGAATAAACACAGAAGCATGGCAGAAAGTTATTCTTCCATGTGATCAAATAATTCCACGCTTTCTAGCATGAATGGACTTTTTGCCAAGCTCCTGCAGAAACTCTTGTATATTTCCAAAGTGAGACTTTATGAAAGGGTCCATCATGTGAAAATTTTGAGAATCCTTTAACTCTTTACTTTCCCCTAGCTCCTGTCTCACCTGAATTCTGTAATTTTGATCTATGGTCTACAGATTAGATCTAGGATGCATAATCTGAACTCAGTCCATGTAGGTTTATGATATTGTGGGGGTTTAGTGGACTTTTTAAAACAAACTGAATTATACTGTTTTTCATTCATATCCCTCCAGCTGGGTACAGCAAGCAAAATGAGCCAGAAGTGTGTAGCACTCACCATTATATTTTAAATTGGTGAAAACTACACATTACTCAACATCTTCTGAAATTAAGTCATAGGATTTTCCATGGGACTATGAAGAGATAAACTTTGTATGCCAAACTAAGAGTTTCATTGAAATAATAATTTTAAAGGAATGGCTTTTAATAAGTAAGTGCTAAGCCTCTTTTTGCCTTCTGGATCTCCTTTCGCTTGCGCTGAGTTCTATTAATTGTACCTCAAGGTAATTCTTCCATATCTCTCATCAGGGAAAACAGGACAATGAAACATCTTGCAGCCATTCTATGTTGGTGCATATGATCTTTCTACTTGAGACTAAAAGAATAAGAGATTTCCATCACTCGTGATATTAATATTAGCAATATCAAGAAGTTTAGTTCAGAAAAGGTTCTCTTTTCATTGTGACAAATGAGAATCAAGCAAAATGTGTTTGGTTTGAAATGTTTAAAGGTGAAAACTTGAAAAGGTGCTCAACATAATTATGCATGGTTTGGGGCTGCCTAAGAACAGAATGCAGTGATTTCCAGGGTTGGGTGCTGTCCTGGGTTCAGCTACAGCAGTCATTTTTTCTCCTTCTTAGTAGCTGGTGCAGTGCTGTGTTTTTGACTTTCAGCCTGGGAACAATGCTGATAACACCGATGTTTTTAGTTGTTGCTAAGTAATGTTTACTCTGACCAAGGACTTTCTCAGTCTCATGCTTTGCCAGAGAGGAGGGGAAGCCAGGAGGAAGCAGAGACAGGACACCTGACCCAAACTGGCCAAAGGGGTATTCCATACCACAGCACGTCATGCCCAGTATAGAAACTGGGGGGAGTTACCCGGAAGGCCCAGATCGCTGCTCGGGTCGGGCTGGGTATCGGTCGGCGGGTGGTGAGCGGTTGTGTCCTCTCCCCTTGTTATTCCTCTTATCATTATTATTGGTAGCAGTAGTGGTTTGTATTATACCTTAGTTTCTGGAGAGCTGTTATCTCAACCCGTGGGAGTTACATTCCTCCAATTCTCCTCCCCATCCCTCCGGGAGCGGGGGGAGGAAGGAAAAGGGGGGGAGTGAGCGAGCGGCTGCGTGGTTCCAAGTGGCCGGCTGGGCTTGAACCACGACAGGTGCCTAAAGAATGACTTGTAGTATTTGGTGGTACTTTGCAGATGTTTGATTCTGCTTTCTACTTATGGTTATTCTTTTTATTGCTGCTGGTTTTGGATGGGGTCTTTTTGGTTTGGTTTTTTTTTTGGGGGGAGGGTTGTTTTTCTTTGGGGGTTTTTTTTGTTTGTTTTTGGTTTTGGTTTTTTTTTTTTTTGTAAGACAATGGTCTGTTTGGAGGCCTGTGTTGTCATTTTTTATTCCTTTCCCCCCACCATTTTGGAGAAGAAAAAGGAAATTTCACACACCAAGACTTATGTTTTCAGAGTTGCATTCCAGTTAAGGTTACGCCCAAAGAACTAATATATGAGGACTGAGTGCATGTGGAACAAGAAACCTAAACAACATATGTAGTGCACCAGAGTTCAGCACTTAAATAAAAACAACAAAGCCCAAGGTTTACAGAAAGACTATTGTTGGTTCTTGTATGTGCAATAGGTAATGCATTGAAGTGAGCTATGTTTAGTCCTATTACGTATTTCATTTTTGCTTTAAATGAGGTAACTGTAGATTCTAGACTGCTCTACAGAAGAGGTAGATTATTCGCTTTGTTTGCAAGGTCATAGCTCGGTCTCCAAATATTTAACGTTTTCATGTTTAACCTTGCCAGGCAAGTTCTCTCTTTTAGGAGCAAAGTTTCAGAATGGATAAACTATTCTTGAGATGTGGTTTGTGTGTGTTTAAAGTCTCAGAAGGGGCTTAACAATGTATCATGTCCACTTTCCTTTATCAAGAACATCTGCTGTTCATTTGTTAAAGCAAACTTCAGCTGGATCCTAACAGAAGCTTTACACAGGACTTATGAAAGAGCTGCACTGGCCAGAACCATGTTTCCCACCTGCACTAACAAAAAAAATTAAACTAAAATAGAAATATCCCACCTATTAGGTGGGGTTGTATTCACAATGTTCATGTTGTAGTCTCCACAGTTTTGTAGTACGTTTTTCCTAAGACTGACATCAAGACTTCACATCAGTATGAACTATTACAAGAGGAAGTAGCTTTTTTTCTAGTTAGCACAGCTCCATCCACGTGTCTGGTTCTTAGCATCCTTTGCTAAGGTCACTCTCAAGTACTTCATTCTCCTCACCAGTCCAGATCAAAAAATTCTTAGCTCTTGATTCAAGGAAGATAGAAGACACTGACTAGAGTCTGATGACTATGGGAGACACTTCTTTTTTTCTAGGACCTAGGATGACCCACACCCCCAGAACAGCTGTTACTGTCTGAACTGAATCTCTTGGGGCTGCATGAGAGCCTTCAACTGCAAATAAGCCCATTTAATACATAACTTGCAATAAAGTGAGTAATAATCCATTTTTGCTGATACCTAGACATGGGAAAAATAGGTATGCTGTACAGTCTCTACCACATTTCAAGTGTAAATGCACTACACTGTGCAAGTGCAATACGTTGTTCTTTTCTGTGTCTTAACTTCTTTGAGTAGAATTACACTTATAAAATGTCATGCTGATTAATCATATTTCTTCTGCTGTTCTCATGATACAACTTGATGGATCAATACACTATGTTTTGCAGAAGTGCAAGCAGTTTACGCTCTGCTAGTAATGAGTATTTGCTAGGCTAAGCACTTTGGTTTTTTTTGTGTTAGGCTTTTGTTTGTAGGCAGCAGAACAAAGGTCAAAGTTTGTCAGATATTCTGGCTGGTTTTCCACATCTCCCTTGGTGTCTCCTGTTGGTGCAACTTCTAATGATCTGCCCAAAGCATACACTTGAGAGCTGAATGGTAACACCTGGCAAATATAACTGAGTCTATCCTCTTTTTATCCCTTTGCAACTTCCAATCTCTGTGGCCTTTTCTGAAATATAGTTCCAGAAATGACCAGTTTCTGGATGAAGGTGAACATAGAACAGAGAATAGGCTACAAACCCTTCTCGGAAAGTTACCTCCCTCTCTGGCATTCCTTAATATTAAGATAAGCAGGCAGTAAAACAAGCAAAACACCTGCTGTTCTTCTAAAAGAAGTCACTGCCACCAGACATCATCTACAAAGCCACTGGCCAATTTCTCTTAAAAGTACATTGCTTGTCCTATCCACCGTGGATGTGGGAAACAGTTTATTCTCTTCTGATTTGCAGGTACCTTTATGTATTAGGAAACATTTCTTGTTACTGCCATTCAGCTCACCCAAATTTTGTTTTCATGTTGTTGTAAATATGCTAGCTATGTTGCTAACCATCAGGGGTTTAATACATTGTTTCTCCATGTTGAAATGAACACGATACAGCATCACTTTTAATAGGGCCACATATCCCTAAAAGTCTCAAGACAAGTGGAAAAGTCTATTTTTACATAACCCTTTATTAATGTACATGTTAATTAAAACAACAAAAAATTCCATACATTTTCTCTAAGTATGTTTTTCTGTATTTATCCATCTCAAATACAAATGGGCAATTATGATATGAAGTTCTCACTGAGAACCAGGTGTCAAAAAGCATTATCACTTAGCTGCAGGAGCAGCAAACCAGCTACCTGCTATACCCTGTTATACTTTAACAGCCTACAAAGAGGAAAACCTTCCTCAAAAAGCAGCAAGGTATGTGCAAACTGGGTTGAAAGATACATTTCAAATAGCATGTGAAGTAGAAAAATTTGAATAGAGAATATTTCTGTCTTTCAAAAGTAAATTGAAAATCTAAGTTTTCTTTAGATGGATTGAACCACCCAAATACAACTGACTCATCTATTCAGTGATTGCATACTTCGCATAGATAGGTGTTAATACTGGATTTAGTGGAATTAAGGCAGAGGTAGTCTACAGAAATAACTGCACAATTGAGCACTGTGTGATGACAGAATCTGGATATTTTAAAATTCTGACTTCATGTGAGAAGGATTGTCTCTTGAGAAGAGTTTTATTCATTAGTGGCATTCATATTGCAGCACATGAAATCATCTCTATGAGGAGAGTTAGTTTGAATAGCAACTTCATAATAGTTGTATCATTGCCAGCCTATCATTGCCAGTACAACTTTTGATGTGCCTGTCTATGTATGTTGGAATTGGGAGGGATTTTGCAAACCAAGAGAACCTTTTGATAGCTGTTTTCTTCCTGATCTCATTGCTTGTGTGGTGATGTTACCTTAAGTGGCAACGTGGGACATTTATCTAGCCCTTAAGGTCAAGCACTGAACACCCCAGTCAACATAATGAAGGTAGTGCTAGACCATGTAATGTAAAGTTTGTCATCATTTCTAATAGTCTTAAGGTGTTACTGTTAAAGTAAGCAACACTCAGTAATGGTATACACCCCATCAGTGTTTCACAGTTGCTTACCCTTTGGTTTATTGTCACTTCTGGCTGACTCTTTTTGAGTGCTGTGGGTTTGCATTCATTGTTAACCTCCTTGGAGCCAGGAACAGTTATTACAAAGCAGGATATGACTTTGAAGTTGAAAGTATGAACCGAAACAGTGCACCTCATTGCCCTAAACTGCTACTGCAACTGTGATGCATGTAAGTTATAAGTAGGCAAACCTTTTTTTATTAATTGGTGTAGGTCCTGGTTTCAGCTGGGATAAAGTTAATTTTCTTCCCAGTAGCTGGTGCAGTGCTGTGTTTTGGCTTTAGTCTGAGAATAATGCTGGTACCACACTGATGTTTTAGTTGTTGCTCAGTAGTGCTTACCCTGATCAAGGACTTTTCAGTCTTTCATGCTCTGCCAGTGAGGAGGGGCACAAGAAGCCAGGAGGAAGCAGAGAGAGGACACCTGACCCAAACTAGCCAAAGGAATGCCCAGTATATAAACTGGGCAGAGTTGGCTGGAAGGTGTCTATCACTGCTCGGAGACAAGCTGAGCATCGGTCAGCAGGCGGTGAGCAATTGTGTTGTGCAGCACTTTTCTTTCTTGGGTTTTATCTCTCTCTCTCTCACACATTCTCCCCCTCCCCCCTCCCCTTATTATTATAATATTTTATATTATTATTGTTATCATTGTTATTATTATTGCTTAATTTTGATTCCTAAGCCATTCTTATCTCAGTCCACAGGTTTTACCTTATTCTGATTCTCCTCCCCATCCCACTTTGGGGGTGGGAAGGGAAGAGGGGAGTAAGCAAGTAGCTGCATGGTACTTAGTTGTCTGCTGGGGTATAAATGACAGTATATAAACAGCTCTTTATGGAACACAGACCTAGGCCAAGTTTTAGAAAATCTTTCCTGTGCTTTTGAACAAAAAAAAGGGTCATGGAATATACTTGGCATTGGTGGTGACTGAATACCCTTTGGTTTGTGACAATAGTTTGTCGCAGCACATTTTTAATAAGAATATCCTTTATTGTACAGCTTCAATAGATTTGGGCAATAGATTTTTTTTTGGGTGGTGTTTTTTGGTTTGGTTAGGTTTTTTGGTTTGTGGTGTTCTTTTTTTTTGGTGGGGGGGAG
>NW_009932329.1:125814-131373 GCF_000696875.1 Nestor notabilis | reverse complement strand
AAGAGCGTCATCCCTTTTCCATAGCACTCACATAGACCTAGATGCAGAACTGAATCTTAACTCTGGAAGTTTCACAGGCAACAGGTTCTCTCTCAGCTCTTTCCACTTGCTCTGTTTATACATGGAATCAAAGGCCTGCTTTACCTTAACAGACTTTTCTGGGAAGACTCTAAGCAGTTGATGAATCCAGACAAAAACTCAGAAGTCATGTTTGTGGTAATGCAATGGTTATTTGCTGCTTGCTGTCAATTTTCCACTTGTTAGTGTTGTAGAGCAGGTAAAGAAAAGCTGTAGCCTCACTGGGACTGGCAATACTTACATAGGCCAAGCTGTAAATAAAGGTTATAGCCTTCTGCTGCTGAGCATTAAATAAGCAGATAAATTTCTTTTTGCTGTGGATTTATTCAAGGCAGATGTTTTTAAGTGAGCTCTGGAAAGGTTAGGAAGGAATATAAAACCTGCTGCAGTTCTGGAATTGATCCATCAGGATCAAAACCTAGTAAGCAGTGATTTGTTTAAGGGTGCCTGACACTTTCATGGCAAACCTATGTATTTCAGAGAGGGCTGGCTCAGTCTGAAACACATTCCAAAGCTAAACCTGAAATAAATCCTTACAACAGACCAATTCTGTAAACTTCTGCTTTCTTATCATGTATTTTTTGACAAAAAAATTAATGAAAAAAATATGGAATTTGGGAAGGCAACAACACAACCTTTTGAAAGGAAATTGCATGTTGATCACTTGTGTTTGTAATTTTCTGTGTGGCATTTCCTCAGTATAGAGGTGTGGATGAACAATATAATGCAGACATAGCAAACATAAAATAAACACTCACGGAAGAGGTGGGGAAATACTTGATGTAGACTCCGCATGTGATACTGGAAGGGCACATATAAAAGTCTTCCAGAGCTTAAAAGGTAGAGTACAAATGGCCTTGTGTGGTCCAAGAGGGACATAAGAATACGATAATACAAAAAGAAAAGTGGAAAGAAGGTGGTTTCCATTGCTGCAACCCCAACTGTTCCCTGGGATAAGTGATGGAAGGTTTATGTTTGGGAGCTTTGAGGCTGGATTGAGCAATACATAGAAGTAAACACCATAAAGAATGATTGTGAGCTGGCAAAAAGAGTAAAAATATTAAGGGATGTTTGATTAATTGCTTGTATTCAGAGACCAGAATTTAAGCAGCTGTAAGCAGACATGGCCAGGCTAATGATAGTAAAAAGGTTGTGATGTAATGCACTGAAAAGGTGGTTCTTTCTTCACACCAATTCAAGTGCTACTGTCATTTTACTGTATTGTATTAGTTCAAATAGTAATTTCAAAACCATTTTGCCTCAAATATTTCAAATTCAAGGAAATCTTAATATCCAGTGAAGTAAATGAGAGGCAGAAGCTCCATTCAAATATACTCTCTGGCTTTGGGAGACTTTGAGAGACTTAATCTCTCCATTGATTTCTTAATCTAAAATGAAAGGATAGATAGGAGGGCATTGACAAGTTAATAGTACAGAAAAATTCTTTGGTACAAGTCACTTTCTATACCAGTGAGCACATTAGCAACTAACCAGTTAGTTACATTACCGTAAAAATCTCATACTGATGTTTCACAATCCCTTTTTCTGAAAATGAGATGTGCTGAGAAAGATGTTCCTGGGAGCCTGACCTCTGAGTAAGCACTAAACCAATATGCTGGAGTAATGTTAGGGGGCATGGTTGAATGGAAGCTGCAGTTTTTCAGAAAGCACAGGAAAGAAAAGGCATGGCTACAAAGAGCTTTAGAAAGATGCTATGGTCTTTTTAAACAGCAGTCGACTCCCCATTGTGCATGATCCCACAATGTATTCTTCATAGAACATGGCTCTTACTTAGGTAAAGATAGACTGAAGAAAGAACTTGAGAAGTTTGTACTAGAAAGAGGAAGTTTCTCCGACTTATTCAGTATATTCATGCTCTTGGCAAACATTAATGTCCTCTACATATATATATATATTGAGTAAGCAGTGCCAAGAAGAAGGAGTCACCACATCACTGACAAAATTAATTTGTCTGAACTGATACCCAAGGAGTTAAAAGAAAGAGAAAAATATCCGACAGCTGTAGGTTGAGCTCTAACAGATGAGAAACCCAGCTGGAGTGGGGTGGGGCTGGATTAAAAATGAAAGGATTTGAAACAAGAGAACCTAAGAATGGGTAAGGTTGTTTGGCTTAAAGATTGTAATTTGGAAAGTAAGTGCTGTGCAGTCACAAGAAAGCAGAGCTGAAATGTGGATAGGAAACTGAGAGGAGAATGGTGGGAGGAATTTGCACAAGCCACAACCAAGCCTCCATCAAATCAGGACAGACCACCAATATTTGCCCACCTGGAGGTTGAAGGGACTCCCTATTCAGTTGCCAAGTTTTGATAATGTAGTTCAAAATGCAACATTGTTCCTTTCCCAGTGAGCAAACACAGCCATAACTATTACTCATCCTAGCTCATCTTGATCCACTCAGTTACTTCATGACATGTAGGCAAAGGATCAAAGAGTCAGAAGATGGAGAGCTAACATATCAGAGTGGGAGAATAGGAAAAAAAGGGGAAACACTGTAACCAGGAGTTGTTATGATGACTGGGGAAGTGTGCTAACAGTTAACACATACTAAAGCAATCTTCAAAGAGAATGGCATCTCATCTCATAAAACAGAGGAAGAACCTGTGCCTGAGAATTTATTTCTTTGGTGGAAACTGGCCTATGTCTGCTTTTCCCATTTTCTAATGAAACAAACACACAGATCCTCATCAGGCTTCAGTAGCTCACTTGAAATCAATAACTCAGTTATACCAACTGAGAATCTGTATGCAAATCTGAAGGTATCATTAATGCCATAGCAGGCAAGGATATATTAATATGATTGCTATTTAATGAGCACAGGACCGGTTCATTTTGTTGAAAACTCTTCTTTGGGCTACCAGTGGACTACAAAGCTCTTCCAGAAGTGTGTTTGTGTGACTACATCCAGGTCTTTATAGTCCCCCTACCACCATAACATGAGAATGACCCTTAATGATACTTTCCCAAATTGCAAATCCTTGTCTTCTGCTTTTAAATATCAGGACAAAATTTGGTATGTGTCTGCACTTCTTGCCTTTGTATTGACAGGAGCTACTGTAAGTCAGCACATCTGAAAACTAGATGGCTCCATACAAATTTACAATATAAGCCTAATCCTTGGCAATCGTGATAGAAATTTTTGGTCTAGATACTTTGCAATCTTGCATACTTCAAGGTATAGAAGCACTACTGCCCTGGAGTTGCTGAACAATAGGGACCAGGTGTCAGGATTCTTTGTTGGCACCGTCATGGTGCTTCTGCAGATAAACCATTCTAGTGGGAAACTTTTCTGTGTAGGTATCTATCTGACTGATAGATAATAATAAACATAAGACTGTTCCAAGTCTTATGATTTTAACAAGAGTTTATGATTTATCCAAGAGTTTTTTCATTTCATTATGTTTTGCCGTTTGGCTTGCAGATCATATGTGTTTAACAGCTCCTGTGTCAAGAACTTTCCACTGCCTTGCTGAACGTCCAACATTTCTTCCTAATACCATCATCTATTATATTTTTCTTCTTTTTCCACTTCCTCTCACATCTTTCCAGGTCAGAGGCTACCCCGAGCCCCAGATCACGTGGTACAGAAATGGGCATCCTGTCCCAGAGGGAGACCATTACGTTGTGGACCGCAGCATTCGGGGGATATTCAGCTTGGTAATCAAAGGTGTACAGGAAGGTGATGGTGGTAAATACACCTGTGAGGCTGCAAATGATGGTGGGGTTCGTCAAGTGACTGTGGAATTGACAGTGGAAGGTAAGAGGATACTTGCACTGTAGTTGGGATGATTATAGACTTTAATTAATGAACAAGCAGTATTTAACTGTCTAGTTAAAATCACAACTGTAAACACACAGGCTTTCTCACTGGTGCAAGAGTAAGATTCATTGATTTCACTTCACAGCCTAAGGAACTGTGCAGGAAACTACACATCTATAGCTAGATAAAGTGTGTGTTCAGTTTCAGATGTGTATGGTGGCGGTCAAGTAACAAAAGAGCTAGTTTTAAAGACTTTGCTACAAACTTTGCAATTTTCCTGGAACCCACCACTCAGGACACACACAAAAAAAAAAAGCCTGGAAAACTAGGATTTTCTCTCAGGCATTAAAAGCTGTGGTGATCTTGGTTGTTTCACAGCCTATCACACCTAGGCAAGAGGTTTTTAGAGTTCCCATGTATGCTTGTATTTGCTAAGCTGAACGCCTGGTTGTAATTGCATGCTTAATGTCACACAGGAAACAGCCAAGATCAAACCCAGGAATTTTTAAGAGAACATCTGCATATTAGATAGTTGCAAACTGCCAAATTTAAAATTTACAGAGTGACACAAAGGCAGGAAAGGATGGAAATAAATTGTACCTCTTCTCCCTATGCAATTTGATCATGTCAGAGATCTGTTGAATATCAAACCTCCTCAAGTCACAACATTGTGTTGAATTTTTGAATCAAAGTAAAAATCAGCAGTGGTCCTTAAACAATCAGCATTTGGATTTCAGAGTCAAAATCTCTAACAGATACCCTCAGAGTACATATTGAAATATGCAATACATCTGGCATGATTGTTGCTGTCTTCTGTTGTAAAAATTATGCAAAATCTATTTTCCCCCTAGTTTTAACTTTTTTTAACTTTCGTGAGTGACAACTTGCATGGAGGTGGCAGATTTTTTAAAGCTGTTTTTATATCAGTTTTTCTAACCCGGGCTTTGCTGCAGTTTAAAAGCAATTTCCTGGCAGTAACCAATGACTGAATTTCTCAGAGCTTAAGAATTACGTGGTCTTTATTCTAAAAAATCCCTTAATGCCTCAGGATAGCAATGCACATTTTTTTTCTGTTCTCTGCAAAGCTATCTATATGGGGCTGACTGCTACTGGAAAAAATGAGTGACTGGAACAGAATCTGATCTTTCCACCCTGCATGACTGTCCTAGCTGACAGTAATACAGATTTTCATAAGGCTCTCAAAACAGCTGGGTTGTGGGGTTTTTTCCACAGCCATCAGAGCTGGTTGTTTCATGCTGGCACTCTAGATCTACCCCAGGTCACGACCCTATTTTAATGTGCCAAAGCTATAAGGAATTTTGCGTGCAGTAGAGGGCGCTGAGCCTACACGACTGCGTAAGCATCAACCTGTTGCTCGCACCGGTAAGCGTGATGAACTTGTGCTTCAAAAAGAATTATTTTACAGAAAAGGTAGTCTGGGCTAGCAGAGGACTCAAAAGCAAACCAAGTAAAGTAAGACCTCTTTCGGAGTCCAAAAGGCTTTTTTTTTTTTTGCCATCTTAATTTGGATTAGTGCTGCACTGTAGAAATTAAATACAGTATTTCATTCACTTGTTTAAAAACACTTTTTTCACATGAATAATCTGCACTGTTGTTACTGCTGAGGCCAAGCGTTAAATGGTAAATCTGCTAAAACTTGTTATTGAAATTGGAGAGCCAAATTTTGAATTACAGATGACATA
>NW_009932329.1:62112-125775 GCF_000696875.1 Nestor notabilis | reverse complement strand
GTTTGAAACCTGGAAAAAAGCATATTTTACATAGTTTTTAGTATCTGTAATTCCCAATGGACTTGAGAAGATTTCTGACTTCCTGTCTTTTTGTCCTATGCTTACAGGAAATTCGTTGAAGAAATACAGCCTGCCATCCAGTGCCAAAAGCCCAGGGTAAGAAGTCCACTGGTTTTGATATCATTTAACAGACACCTAAATAATTTTTGGTAGGAAAACAAGTAAAATTACTCTTTATAGAGAATAACCACTTTTCTCCATTTTAAGTGCCTCTTGCATTTTGTCTTTAGCTCTCACTGAATTTGAAGGCCAGTCAAAAGGGTTGAATACTTGTCCGGTTCTCAGTAATTCCTCACTGGAAACATATTCCCAAGGCTCCCTACCTGTGCAAAAATCAGAGGCAATGGAGGAAAGCAAAGCCTGGTGGTTGATGACTGTTCTGCACATCATTGCGTTGAAATAGAGTAACTGCTTGGCATGATTTCTCACACTTGTGGAATGGGAATAGCAAGAATGGGTGACGTCTCAGAGGCAGGACAGTGCCAGCTACAGCACCATCTGAAAACAAACATTTTGATATTTGTGAACTCAAAGGCTGTCCAATTTTCCATTTATCCCAAGAAGAATAGCTACTACAAGAGCTACTGTAGTAAAATGGAGCAGCTTGATACAGCTATTGCTCCCTCATACTGGCAGGAATTAATCTGGCTGAAAACAGAACATTCTGCTGGTGTCTTCTGTGTTACACCCTCCCCTGCTGCAACATTGCAACCACTTTTCTCTGCTTTCTGATATTCAGAAATCCTTCCACACATCTTCCATGACCTGATATTCTTCTTATAAAGCCAGAGCAAATACTGTTTTAAAAGTCATCAGTAAGAAATAAAAGCAAGTGAAATCAGCATTCTCTCACATATAGCTCAACTATTTCCAGCAACACAGTGTGTAAACTGCAGTCTGGAGGAAAGAATTGTTCTAGTTTGCAGTAGCTGTTAGCAAGAATGAGTTGATGGGGTGCTGTGTGCTGGCACACAGAAAAGCCTTCTTGTTGTCATGTACTTTCTGCACTTCAGTAAGCATTTACAATTAAGTAAATGCTACTATTTTAAAAGCCCCAGACCTAATTCTTCCAACAGCTGAATTCATTTCTTTATAAGTAGCTTGAATTTAAGCAGAATTACTTCTGATTTATATCTCTGGGACTGAGTTACCCTGGATGTAGACAAAATACATGTTTCTGATTATGTTAGTGATCAGAATACAGATAGTTAAAACTCAAGGTTTTGTCATCAATATGGATATTGTTTATGTATAGTTTGAATTTGAAAATTAATTGAGATTAAAACAGTGAAAATAGTAAGAGAAACAGAGTCATCAGGAAGGCTTTTACATGATAATGTCAGTATTGCAAATGTGCTACAGAAATACACACATGCTAAATAATCAAAGCAAGAAAGGACAGTCGAGGTTGCTGTTAGGTTTTGTTACACATTCAGACTTTCCAAAGCACTATCCTAATCCAAAGCACTGTATGAATTCACAGGGATTGTCCTCATTTTTCATTCTCATGCAGCTTACTCCTAGTCAGTATTAATAATTTTACGGCATGGATGTTTATGCCTTACCTCAACAGGGAGGAGGAATTCTTATTTCTAGGAAACAGCCATAAAGCTGCAGCCTAGCTAGTAGCTGATGTTCTTTTAACACATTACTATATATGTAGATATATAAAAATAGAAACACCACCTAAAGATGGTCACTAAAAGACTTCTTTAATACATATTTGTGCTCTTTTTTAGTGGTAGCATGAGGAAAATGACATTAAAAACTGTCAGATATTTAATTATATCATGTAGTGTTTTCCATTTTAGAATATTACAGTCATCCTTCCCTCCCAAGACTTTTTGCTGGTCCTCTTGTCCATGTAAATCTTTTCATTATGGTATCATCTCTTACTTAGAAACCTCAAGCTGCCCCTATGGCAACCATCGTGTCTTGGCAGCACCTTGGACTAAGGCGAGGCGGTCTGCTAGTATCTGACACCTGGTAGAAATGGTGAGGTTTTGGCACATCTTACTTGCATGTGGTAAAAGGCCATCTGGAAAAGCAGGTCTTGAAAATGGTTCAGTTTACTTGAAATTAAAAGTAAAAAAAGAAAGAAATCACCATCTGCCATCTGCTAATGTGTGTCTCTGTTGTAGCAGGGCTTCAAAGCAAAGAGTGCGAGTGTTTCCTTTGACATTACAGACCTGAAGTTGCACCTCTTTTTTTTTCTTGCTATAATGCCGCTTGATGTTATATGTTTTATGGCTTTGTAACTGAGGGTCTTGGACTGCAATCACCAACATCACTCTAGTTTCATTTCCCGTGTCGTTTCTCAGCTGTGCCACCCATGTAAGTAGAGCTGGGAATTTACACATAAGAGACATTCACCTGGGATGGGTGTGCTTTGGTTTTATGCTCTTTTCATATTTGCTTTGTAAAGACTGTAGTGAATAAGATCCCAAATGGAAGTCTCCTCCAAACTAAAAATCTTTACCAGAACATGTCAGAAATGTTGCAAAAACAAGTTGCTGATTCATAAATCAGAAATTACGGTGTCATTGCACACAAGGTCAAAAGAAATTACATGACAAAGAACTGTCAACAGTGAAAAAATATGCACAAATAATCTACTAGGAGGTAATTTAGAAACAGGAAAAAACAGAAATGCAGAGTTTCAGTGTTTCCTATCATTTGGTTTGCCCAGCTCTGCTTATAAGCAGCTGAAAGTGTCCCCAAAATTGTTATGCAAGTCATGCGTATGCTGGATGAGGGTGTGCAGCATCATACTATTTGGTTGCATGAAGAATCAAGAGCAAGCATCACCAGCATTTTCATTTCTTCCAGTGGCCAAAAAAAATACTGTATAACTGCAATCTTGGTTACAACCAATTATATACTCTTCTTGGCAGACGACTGATCTGAAATGCTTCCTGAAGTGTGCACTAACCACAACAGCTTCCAGTTCTTCTGTAAAACCAGGATGTCAATTGCCTTTCCAGGGGAAGACTTACTGTTCCATCTGTGGAGCATAGGCCAAGCATCTGGGGAGAGAGTCCACCCAAGTTTGCTACAAAACCCAATAGAGTTGTTGTCCGTGAAGGCCAAACAGGCAAATTTTCATGTAAAATAACAGGACGACCTCAGCCTCAAATAACTTGGTTTAAGGTATGATTTCCCCCCAAAATAATGTTTTCTTTCTCATTTGAAATGTTGTGACTTGAAAGGGTGAAATGCACTTGCCACTACAACTTACCATGATGAGAATTTACATACAAGGAGAGCCATATTCTTCTTCATTTTTATGCTGAATAAACACACAAAAGATAATAGTATTCCTTTTCAGTATAAAGATCTCCCTTTATCTGTCTCATTCTTGAACATGTTTGTAAAAAAAAAAAAAAATCATCTGAAAGCATCAAACAAGATCCAGGTTCTAGTATAAAAAATAGTAGGTATGGGACTAACTAGATAAGAAAAATAGGCAAAGGATGGGAAATGTGAATATTATCATCATCTCTGTTTTGTGGAGGTCTGTGGGAATTTAATGCTTTGGCTGTGATTACAGAGGAGTCTCTAACAGCTGTGAAAGTTACAGCTGTATTTCCCAAGATCCATGTCAGTGTCTCAGTCATAAACTGCCTTTTCTGTATCACTCACATTTGCATTTTACCTGTACAGTAGAATGAAGATGCTGTTTGTGAACAAATTACATTTAAATAAAAGAAAATCAACTGTTTAAAAATTAACAGATAAGATTGGGTTTTGGCACGCATGACTTCTTTTTTTTGTTTGTTTTTTCAAATTAAAAAAAAACAAACAACAACCAAACAACAAAAACAAGGCAGATGAACAACAGTTCAACTGTTTTAGTCTGACCTCTGCTTAAACAGTGATAGCAGAAAAGCGTCTATCATAAAATAAAAGGAGACCTGAGATGTCAGCTTCAGATCTGCATTAAAATTGGGAATTGTGAGCATCTGTCATTTACAAAAAGTGTTTTCAAGGAGCAATATTTAAAATTCATTAGGCTATTGAAAAAACCCTAGTGCCCCCTTTGGGCATACACAAGATCTCCAACCACTTTTTTTTTGTTGTTGTTAATAAGGAAAGAGTTCAGGTGATAATTAAATATTACACTGATTAGGCCATTTTTACTGAAACTATTTGTACTTTAGAGAATTACAATTACTTCCTTTAATTTGGAGGAATAAATACATGATTGCTCTGTTGGCATCATGCTCCCTTTCAGCCTTCAACAGACAGTTGCCTATGTATAGTTAAAAAAACCCCTTACTTCTCAGAGGTTTTTTTTTCTTTTGATGCCTCCAGTTTTTATGGGGCCAGGGGGAAAAGAAATAATAATAAAAAAACAAACAAAAAACCCCACAAAACCCAAATCACCAACCTATGCCCCCAAAACCAACCAAACCAAACCAAAACCCTCTTAAACTGCTCATAGAGCAGGGAAATGCTTCAAAGTCATTGTCTGCTTTATTCGAGACTTATTGTCTGTAATACAAAAATGCCAGGGTACGCCTCAGAAAACAGTCAGCTTCTTGCTGTGGAAGCACTCATTAGACATCTCCTTCAGTTGGCATCTCCACTTAGAGTCTGCTTCTCCCTTCCTCAGTCTGCAGTGCAGCTGCTCCAGAACAGTCTGCTTCCAGTCCCACTAGACCCGACCAGGTTTTCCAGCCATGCAGCTCAGTGCAGAACAGGTTTTGTCATTCAATTCTGTTAGATCACGGCTGTGCCATAGACAGCAAGTAGGGACTAGCAACCTAGCAGTTTGGATCTACACTTTGATACTTGGCTAGTGCCAACACATGGCCACCTTCCATACAACATGGAAGCTTTGTAAATAATTGTTTGCACTTTTTAGAACTAATGAATAAGCCTCTGTGTAAATGTCTTACTTTGCTTCCTGTTTTCTTTCCCCTTTTCTTACTAGTTATGTTGCAAAGAACAGCAAAAAACCTAATATGAACTAGCTTTTTAAATTCAACCAGGACTTTCAACACCATGATAGCAGTAAGCTGATAGATGTCAGGAATTACAGTCTCTGAAAACACTGTTGTGTTTCCCAAGTTTACTGACCAAATCCCAACAAATCATAGATTTGTACACTTTCCCTTCCTAAATTTAGGATAGGAAAAGCTGTGGTGTCTGATAGCAAGGAACTCCTCTTTAATGGCGGGTGCTGAAGTAGAAACACTGATTTGCTCACAAATGAGGCCATGGTCAATTATTGTGTAGAATTTAAAGGCAAAAATTGTTGTTCTGATCATCTAATCTATGTAACAGACAGCATAGAACTATGAGCATGTCTTCTTGCCTGAAAGACATACCTTTTGATTTAACCCCTCTGTGGCACTGCAAAGGAGCAGCAATGCCTCTCTTTATGCCCAGTGCTTTCTGCCATGCTCACCTGGCCATTGATGAGGGCCTTTATGCAGAATTCTTTTGAGTTCCTGAAGTGATACAGCATAAAGGAGCTACTGAGGGATAGAGAGCTATTCCCCAGCTTGGAAGTTTTTGCTTCAAAGAGTGATGTTTGATTTCGTGGAGCACACATGAACAGAAAACTGGTTTGAGCCCATATATGGTGAAAAGAATTTTTTCTAGGAATATGGATATAGTAAACAATGAAAAGCCAAAATAAAACTGAAATCATTGGGTGGCAAAATGCAGGGAAAAACAACCTCTTGCAGATATGAATTACAGAAATTTTGGATACAGTTTTTTGTTTACACCATCTGAGTATTATTATTATTGGCTAAAAGATAGAAGAAAGGCATTTTGACCTGATGTTTTACCAAAAAAATTTCTTGCTTTCCTTCTCTTACAATAACTAGCTGTCTCATGGTGTCTTGTGACATTTGCAGGGTGATATTCAGTTGCAGCAAAATGAGCGTTTCAACATGTTTGAGAAAACAGGCATCCAGTTCCTGGAAATCCAAAATGCTCAGCTTACTGATTCAGGAACTTACACGTGCACAGTGGTAAACAGCGCTGGGAAGGCATCTGTGTCTGCAGAGCTCACCGTTCAAGGTACAGCAAAGAGTTTACAGGAAAGAGCACAAGTAAACCACAGACATTCCTTTAAAATATCTTTGGTGGTATTCTCAGTATAAGCATTCACTTCTTCCTGTTATCTCCCTCTCCATTAAATGATAGTGTGACAGCTCGGAGCATGCTGCAGCGGAAAACATTGTGTTGGTTCAGTGGGGAATAGGCTATCCAAATGCTTTGGAACAACTTTCTTTAAAAACAACTTTTAACTTTTACTGTGATTTTGACCTTAATATGTTTTTAACATAGATTTTAATTTCAGCGCATGGAAACCTTGCACTTTTCATTCTAATCAGTAATTAATTTTGTATTTGTTGAGTACCAACACCAGACGCACATTTATACCAGCTTCCTTTTAGGAAACAAAATTGTATCTGTATTTGTAGAATTACTAAATTAAAGGAGCATAATTCTAAACTGTAAGAGAGAAAAAACTGCTTAATAAGATTAAAATCCAGACTTCTCAACTTCCAACCCTGCCTAGTTCACTGCTCTTAAAAGAAATAAATGTCTATCTAAATAATTTAGGGTGTTCTATTCCATCTATGCATTACTGTATACAGTTCGTTTTGCAGTTTGATGCTTCTTAGGGTGTCCTTTGCATCAGCCTCAAAATCACACAGCCTTCAGCAGCCTCCCTAAAGAGGAATTTCACCAGTCAGTGGGTAAGCAGTCACTGGATCCAATTAAATGATTAAACCAACAGCTGCTGGCTTCAGCTGCAGTCATAAGATCAGGGGTTTACATGCACACCCAGCAGAGAATTTTTTGATGCAAGATTTCTAGGTTCCACATCAATGTTGTCACTCTGTAAGATACCAAGAATATAAATAACAAGAGAATTTGAGATCTTCAGAACCACAACTAGCCGTACTTTTAATGTGTAAATTCCGATCTGATTAAGCCGTTTTAGAAGGAGCTTCTACAGGTTGCCTATTTAACTCATGTTTTATAGAAAAGGCCATTTTGTTCAATAAGCCTTTTTTTTTTTTTTTTACGTGAAACTTGATCCTTACTTGCTCTCTCTGAAGTGGTGAGCTTTCTGTTGTGTAATGGGTACATCTGCCTTGGGAGATGGTGTGGAACTGGGGTCACAAAGTCAGTTGTGGTATATGTTTGCTTCAGATGCTGACCGCATCTCTGAATAATGCAAGCATTCTTTCTTGGATTAGTACAGGTCAGTAAAAAGGGCACTCTCTTGCAATGTACTTGACTAATCGGATGATTCCACTTACCTAACCACAACATACAATACCCAATTCTTTCATTATCAATTAATCAGGTCATAGGAGTTGCTGCAAGATGCTAGCAGACAATCAAGTGGCTCAGAATTACTGCCTTTTCTTTAAAATCCATGCAATCTCATATATAGATAATTGTTCAAAGAGCTACATTTTTTTTCTCCAAGTTCCCATAGTGCAAAGTGGAGAGGGAGGAGCAAAATATTCTTTTAATTGACAGGGTAGCATGGTATTGTCTGCAACCAGTAGTTATTCAGTTTCTGCAACCAGTAGTTTTTCAGTTTCCTCTTTTTGCATTTATTCAGTCTCTTCTCAGCTTTATTTTTTGCATAAAGAATTTTTGTTACTCTTTATTGACAGGTTTATTGAAGTGAGGTCAGTGGGTTATTTCCCTCTCTCACTGCAACTTTTGTGTGTGTATAAATAGATTCTTTTGGTGACTCTGAATGGTGTGGCAAGTCCAAGCATTTAGATGTGGATTTTTGCTTGCAAAACACGGTGGAAATCAGAGTATCATCCATCACATGTTTTTGTCTTTTCCTTGAGGCGAAGACTATGAAAGCATTTTTATGGAGTATTTCTTGATGACTTGCAAGATTCATTATCTTGCAAATTCATTATTACATGTCTTTCTACTGTAGTTTCTAGTCTCACAGCTGACATGCAACTTTGATCTGACCAGGAAGAAACAAGCTGCATTCTGCAGTGTTAACTAGGGGAAAATGGAGAGATGTGGTTGGTATTTGATCTGGAGTGGTATTTTTCTCCTCCCAACTATTTATTATCTCATGCTGTCCTCAAGAGAAACAAATACTGTCAAGCTTTTGGAGAACGCATAGAGGGTTACATACATATGAACTAAATGACTGACTGTGGGCAAATATGTGCTGAGTTATATTGATGTGGCTGATGATGTACTTTGACAAATCAATATAGCTGAGCCATCTTCCCAGATTTCCTGGTGGTGTTGCAAAGTGAAGAAATGTGATACATTAGCTTTTGTGTTATTCATGTTAAAGATAACAATACAGGAAATGAGTTGGTAAAAATTTACAGGTGTGCTCAGGTTTTGGGAAATTTTACTACTGTTAATTTGGTTTTGTGTTTTAGCTAGAGGACAGCTGCAGTTTCACTGCGGGCATACTCAGGTGTAGCACTGATGGTTTGTCTTTCTTCACTTCTACAAGCACTGTGGAGTTCTCATAAGATTTGATGAGCTGTCCCTCAGTTGGAATCTCCTCCTGACTTCCCTTCTACGACAAGGAGCCTCTGAGACTCACAGAACCTTTAGTTCTCAAGGGACTTGTGAACTTGACCCAGCAAAGTCTCAAAATGGACCAAGACTTCTTTGGGCTTCAGCTGAGCATCTCGTTGTTGTCCATACTAAATTTCAGGTGTTGCGATAGTCAATCACAACTTCAATGTATTGAAAATACGAAGTCTGAAGGTTCTTAAGAGTGTTCTTTGCTTAAAAGCTTTCAAATTTGTGGAATTCTGTACAGTATTGTAGATATAAGTTTCCTGGTTTTGTTTGTTTTTTTTTTTATTTCAGGTCCAGATAAGACTAACACATACGCTCAGCCACCATGGTATGTTTCAAAAGGAGTACTTTCTCAGAATATTTAATTGCAGTGCACTAATTTTGACATTTACTGCATGAACCTTCCTCACAAAGTGATAAATATTTGGCGGTCAGTCTGTATTTGGAAGTTATAAAATGTTTACTTGGAATGAGACTCTTTCTTACTGTCAAATCTAGCTGTCCTGGTAGACTCCTACAAAATAGTTGGTGGAACTGGTGACAACACAGAACTCTGGTCTGGTTCAGGAAAACAAAATTTAGGTGGCTTATGTTCACTGTTCCCATGTAGCCAAACAGTTAGATAATCTGAATAAAAACTATGTGAGGAAAAATCATATTCTGTACAAGTTTGTCAAAGTTCATTTTTGTAGTCAAAAACTGGCAAGCATCTTGTCAGTAGTGAGCTGATTGTTCTTTGCTGTCTTAAGCAACACGTGGTATGGCCATGGTCTTTGCTGGTGTCTGAAAATACACACAAAATTCATAAAAAATGGCGTACTTTGTAAAATGTAAAAATCTTACAGTTGCAAGCTGCAAATCTCATAGGCATTATTTCTCTGGTACATTTAACTTGGGCTGAAGAAAGTGCCACAATAAATGCCCTGAATCTCCTGAGAGAATAAGTTAATGGCAATAAATATTGCAAAACAGAGCTGAGCTAGAAATTACTTCCCATTTTTCAAATATGTTCCAGTTCTGCCTTGCAGTAATGCTTTGGAAATGTGAGACAGACACAGTGTTCTACAGGTAATAGCTTAATGGTAAATGTAGCCAACTTCAATGAGAGAACCTTAGATTAAAATCCACAATTAATCAGCTATTCCTGTGCCCCTAAAGTACAGAGCAGCAGATCCATCATAATTCTGAGAAACTCATTCTAATAAAACCATAGCTGATGTTATGTCAAGTGAATTGAATTATAATTTTTTGACAACACACCCTCTTCCTCCCCTAGACTTCAGTCAAGTTTCCTGATGAGTCCTCTTCTGAAATCACCTAAATTACAAGACACCATAATTAAAAATAATAAATTCACTGCACAATTTCCATTTTCTTTTCCCTTTATGGAACTATTTTATTGGCATTTTGAGCTATAATTATACATGGCCTCAATTTATTAAAGCCTGTAGTGATATTTTTTCCAGGGTCTTGATTAGTTGCTCCCTATTTAAAGCAGTGTATGCAAGGTTAGTGTCTGACTCACAAAACATGTTTGAACCTGAACAGTGGATTTATATCCAGAGACTCCTCAGCTGAGAAAATATCTAAGCGCTGATCACATTTTATGAAGCTTTTCGCTTCACCTCTTTCACCCGTGTTCCTAATCTCTGTGAAGGAAACTAAAGGCTAATTAGTTCACCTTCTTGCTAAAGGCTTGTACATTTCTGTCATTGCTGATAATAATAATTAGTCTTTATACAGTGTCATATCCATAAACTTATTATTTTCTTTCAGCATCCCATCAAAACCAACAACACCTGCTGTTAAAGCTGTTGAAAATTCAGAATTCAAACAGGCAACTAGCAACGGGATTGCTAAAGAGCTGAAATCCAGCAGCACTGAACTCATGGTTGAAACCAAAGACAGGGTGGCAGCAAAGAAAGACACCTTTTACATTGCTGGAGAAGCCACAGACAGTAAGCAGGGACAGTACCAAGAAGCCAATGCAGCGTCTCCTCAAGAACCTAAAGAAGGAAGAAAGGGATCTCAGGTCTTGCAGAAAACTTCAAGCACCATCACACTGCAAGCTGTCAAACTGCATCCAGAACCAAAGGCAGAACCCCAGGCCACTTTCATCAGACAGGGTGAAGACAGGAAAAGAGCTGCGCAGCCCCTGATGTCAGCTCAACAAACTCCATCTGTGACAGGGCAAGTCAGTCCAAGGAGCAGAGAAGCAGAAAATAGATCTGGAGCCCGCAAAGCTGTAATGGAGGAGAAGAGGGAACCTCTGGGAATACCCCCTCAGTTTGTGAGCCGTCCACAGAGCCTGGAAGCATCAGAAGGCCAGGAGATTAAATTCAAGAGCAGAGGTAAAGGGATGAAAGTTATCAGAGCCCTGGTGTTAGCCAGGTTCTCTGTGTGGAGGTGGGGAAGCAATTTCCCCTTCATTGCAAGCTCTCCTCCTCCTAAAGCATTCTGGAAATAGAAGCAGAATTTCACGCTAATTCCACAATACTCAATGAAATTTTCAAATTGTTCCATACCATAGTGTCCATCCCTTCATTCATCTGGGGTTTCCCCAGATGTAATCAGTGCCACTTTTTCTAGGAGGTAGTTTTAGAGCAACATCACCTAAAGTAGGTTTTCCAGGAATATGTCAAAGTGGTTTTTGATATCTCAAGGGAGGGGGAGACTCCACAACCTTTCTGGGCAGCCTGTGCCACTGCTTAATAACCCTCACAATAAACAAGTGTTTCTGTTTAGACAGAATCTCCTGTCTTCAGTTTGTATTCATTGCCTCTATTCCTATCACTGGACAACACTGAAAAGAGCCTGGCTCCATCTTCTTTACACCCTCCCTACAGATATTTATATACACTGATGAGATCCCCCTTGAGCTTTCTCTTGTCCAACTGAATAGTCACAGAATAAACAACCTCAGTGGTAGGTACAATAGATTGAAAAGTTCTGCTAGGTGCTCAGAGAAGCTGGTGTAGCAGGGTAGAAAGGAATGAGAAGAAATTTCTTTCTGCTCTAATATCTCATCACATCTATTTATCTGTGACTTTCAGAGAAAATATTTTCAGATAGAAATGCTTGGGGTTTTTCAAGTTACCAAATACTTGTTATTTTAAAAGATAGACTGTCCAAGAGGTTTTGGAAGATTGGGAATATCCAACCATCTTTTTGAAGAAAGTTGTGTGTATTATTTGCTCATTAAGGTTTATATAATTATTTATGTGTAAATCATACCTAATTTATACTAAAGCAAACAATGGAATTACGCTAAGGGGAATACCTGTTCCTAAAAATTCAAATCCCTGATTTCTAGTTTCAGGGAAACCAAAACCAGATGTGAAGTGGTTCAAAGAGGGTGAACCTATTAAAGCTGGACAAGATGTCCAAATATATGAAGAAGATGGAATTCATTGCCTATGGTTAAAGAAAGCCTGTTTGGGGGACAGTGGATCATACAGTTGTGCAGCTTTCAGCCCCAAAGGCCAGACTTCTACCAGCTGGTTTTTAACTGTCAGAAGTAAGTAAACTCTCTGTAAGCTCATCTGCACTTTGAAAACTGTGGCTGAGCTTTTCTAAGCTGTCAGAGGGTGGTGACTACATGATTTCTATTACGACTTCTCAATGCAGGTTAATTGTGATTCTTAGCTTTGTGAATAATGTGGTGTGGGATAGCTGGCAAGCCACTTTCTGCATCAATTTCCCTTTTGACCTTTTGGTTTTGTTGTTTTTATAGCTAAAGCCATCTCATTGAATCTTTTGTACACAGGGAGACCTGTTCTCCACTGAGTTTTTCTATTAATACTTGTATTTAATACAGGTTGCCAAAGATCTGATTGTTGGTTTCCTGCATTTAGTTCTTTTGGAGTTGCTTAGCATTTCTAGAGGATATTGTGTATCTGAAATGTTTTGCAAGCACAAACCAATCCTGTGCAGTAAAGGGGAAAAGAAGAAAAGTGAAGGAATGAGAATTGCATTCTGCTAAATTCAACAAACCTCCCAGAGAGAAATTATTTTGAGCTTGAAGGCAGTCTTATTGGTCTGGTCGAAGGCTTTGTTGGACTCTTAGCAAATCTTGTCTTCAATTCAAATCTTTACTCCTGGTTTTAGGTTTTGTCCTGGAGCTATGATCATGTTTTTGCAGCATTTCTCTATTTGCTGTGCCTGAGGTTTAATAACAGTACCCAAGACCCTTTGTCTCATGAGAGACCTGTAAACTACATCCTTAAGTCACCCTGTTTCACTGCCAGCCAGGGGGAGTTTGGGAAAGGGACTGTGAGAAGACAGACAAGAGGAGAGAAGAATTATCCTTTCTGGTTTTTGAGCTGAGATCTCTGGTAATATGCTGCATAGTTCTAGTGACTGACTATAAATGGTGGATTCTGGCATAGAAAACTACTACGTAAGATACATGCTGATGGCTGGCAATACATGCCTTGTAGATTATAGAAGAACCCCTTCTTTATACTAGTCCATTGCTCAGAATGATTTCTATTCCCCAGCAAAGCACTTCACCATGGTTAGCTCAGCCAAGTCACCTAAGCATACCTAGAGATAGTCACTAAGTGGTAAAAGTAATTTTGTCAATTTGGGTTTAAAGGAACTGTTTTCATTTTGATTTTAAAGGGCCTAAAGTTGAAGAGGTTGCTCCATGCTTTTCCAGTGTCTTGAAAGGATGCACTGTGAGTGAAGGGCAAGACTTTGTGCTGCAGTGCTGTGTAGGAGGCGTACCTGTGCCTCAGATCACATGGCTTCTCAATGGTAAGGAATCCCCTGGTCTGCAATACCTGCGTGCACGCACTTCACTTAAATCCACAGTCTGAAAACCTCGCTCTGATCGGGACATAGCAAGGCTGTAACTACTGCAAAAAAGCACTTTAAATCACCGTAATATAATGCATGATAATATTTGAAGAAACTCAGTTTATATGCAAATGTATGAACGAAAGGCGGTTTTCCCGAGCAGTTTGCTGTCTTCCTGCAGTTTTCCAAGAGGTCCAGCAGGGGACTCTGGTGACGAGGTTGTACGAGGCTGGCTCTCCTGGGTTTTGCTAAATGCAGCTCGCCACGACGCTGTAACAGAGCCAGCGCTGCTACTGTATGCTGAATCCTGTGCTGCCGCAGCTCGTTTGGCGCTAGCTTCGGCTTTAAAAGTAACGGGTTGGCATCATGATCCTGCAGGGATAATAAGTTCTAAGCAAAATAAGTGCAGTATGTCACTTTTTATGGTAGGAAGGAAATTCATATCTGATTCCATCCTTCAGTCATCTGGGCAGGTCATTGTTATTAGCAGCTATGTCCCCAAGATCTTAAGATCACAGCTTTTCTGGTTGCTCCTCTACTAGAAATATGTTCCTTAAGATTCTAAAACTTGCCCAAAGCTTACCAAAAGAAAAAAAAAAAAAATGGGAGGGGGGGAGGAAAAAAAAAAAAAGTAAAATGTTTTACTTTTATCAAGCTGTATAATGTCCTACCCTGTCCTGTTTTACACAACTGAGCATGCAAGTTTCCTTAACAGTCCCCTCTCAGCATCAGAGCTGGGCCCAAATATCAGCACTCTGCTTAGATTCCAAATTATTTCAGAGATCCAGGGACTACACGCTTTGGCTAAGGACTCTTGCTATTTAAAGCCATATCTATTAAACACTAGAAAGATTTATTCAGCTTAAGCCGTGATCACCTCTATTACTTCTGAAGTGCAATTGATTTTTTTGCAGACTCTCCCAGGCTATCTGTCTTTGTGTGTCTGTGTGATTTGAAGACAAAGAATAGCATGCTTTGCCATAAAGATGTTTCCTCCAGGATTGCTTTGAAATTAATTATTTGTACATGATCTCTGATTTTCTTTAGCTATTCAGAGTAAATGGAGTAATTGAAAAAGGTGCCAGTGCAAATGAACTATGACCTTGAAACTGCTATGTTCCCACAGCCTGGTCTGTTCCCCTTCCCACTAGTCCCATGTCTAGAATAGAAAGGCCACTGATTTATTTACAACATGAAACATGTGAGTAAAGGCTCTGACACTCTCCCATTGGAAATAATTTGTTTTTCTGTCTGAAGGCTGCTCTGCAGTTCCTCCTTTGCAGACATGAGTAGAATCACTGTTTTGCTATGCAAGAATTGTGCCTTGCGGCTTGAAAGGAGCAAGTCCGACCCATAGAGTCAGGCAGTCAGTCATTTCACCTGCATGTTCCAAGGGTAACCCCTGGTCACAGAGGATGCCCTGGAAGAGGGTTCCCTTAATCATTGAATGACGTAGTTACACTCACTTGTCTTCCACATACAGAGCATCTTCCTGTTTCAAATGACTGTGTTACAGTTCATCAGGCATAGATACGGTGTCTCCATTGATGTAACCATGTTCTGCTTTGCTAAGCAGAAAACTGTTGTCTCCTGAAAAACACACCTTACAGATCAATAAACAACATGTTTCTGCAGGCCTCCAGTAAACGTTGTGCCCCCTACCTTTTTCCAGTGTGTTTGTTCTGCATTGACCTTCCTTCTCGCTAATCTCAAATAGTCTGCTCCTATTCAGGTATAGCCATGTTTATACTGTATTTAAGCTTCTAACTGTAGTTGGACCAATATCACAAGGACAAAAAAGCAGGTGGTTTGTTTGTTGGGTTGGTTTTGGGGTTTTGTTTTTTGGTTTTGGTTTTGTTTTGTTTTTTTTTTTCAGATAAGTTGGATTTCAAACAATTAGGGTTCTGTAAGTGACCTAAGGATCAAACTGGGTATTGTGATATTTTTTTGAATGCAAACATTTCCTTCCTGTCTACCAGCTAGCTAGATACTATGAACTTTTCATATTTATATCCATTGTCAAACAAAAGAGAAAGTTGTGTTTCTGGTCCTGAAATATTACTCCAACTAGACATAACAATGCTTTTGGCAAAATTACATGATGGTGTCTTTCATCAACTGGCCATATGAAGAAAACAGTATGTTCACAGTATATAATTTGAGGCAGGCGGAGAAATTCTGTTTTAAAAAGGTGTGTCACAATCTGAAGTCCATGTTTGGAATACAAAGTTTTTTACATTCCCAGCTGATAAGCTGTGGCATAGAAAAATCAATCTGCTGAGAGCAATCACACTACTGTTCAAAATATAGCAGTTTTGCAAAACTCCATAGAAATAAAAATCATATTGGACCAGATATGTAACGTTCAAAAGAGAATGTCAAATGCAAATTGTCTTCCAAGCATAACAATGACAACAAATTAGAATAATTATTTTTAAGGAATAGTGAGAAAATATGTATTTCCCAGTGAAATAACAAATGTAAAGACCAAGTTATCAAATCATATGAAACATGTACCGAAAGGCTATTTTGAGAAACAAATAAAAAACAGGAAAAAAGCAGATCAGTCCCACTCCTTGGCTGGCCAGCCCTTGGTACCAAACAGTATGTTGTCCAGTCTGCCTTCCCACAATCTCCGATGACCCACATGCTCTGAAAACTAAAAGACTTGCAGTAACTCCTTGTACAATGTTACAAACAAGTACTACTTTAAATGCCGAGCATTCTTACGAGCTGTGACTTCATGTAAATTTAAAACATCTTCCAAGTCATTATATAGATTGACCTCTCTTTCAGGTCAAGTAGTTTTATTCATATTCAAAAACACTGCACAAAGAAGAGCTACCTGACTGAACTATGGATTTTATTTGAGACCTTGCTGTTTGCAGCTCTACCATCTTCAGGTTCTTTCTCATACTTTTTGTCTATTTTAATGATTTAAAGCTTTTTTCCAACTTTTCCAAGTTGATTTGTTTGTCCTTTTGCTCTCAGTCAGCCCTTTATTTTAAGTTTCTTTCTGAATTTTCACTGACTTACTGGCAAATTCCTTGAAAGTAAACTTGTTGTATTTTAGTTGCGGCCTCACCAAAGCTTTATAAACAACTTCTTATACATGCTCTCTATGACAATACTTCAGTATTTAACTCCAGCTTACTTTAGTGTCTTTAATTATTCTTTTGGTAACTTCTTTTTAAATTGCAGGAATAAGGCCTATATGACTGTATTTTAAATATCTTTCTTTTCATATTGCTTTCTGCGTGGTTTTTTTTTTTTTTCTTTTCCCCTGAGTTCTGTTGAACCTCTTTCTGCTGAATTTAAAAAGAATATGACCATGACTTTAGCATAACAATTCTCTGAGTTGTTTTTGGTTTTAGGATAGCTTTCTGATCTGCCCAGAGAGCTTTTAATAAATGGGCCAGGGGAAGGTTTCCTTTCTTCTGGCATAACATAGCAGCAGAAAGGTATTTTTTGTTATTGTTCCTGCTGCCAAGTTGTCATGGACATTTGACTGTTCTGCCTCTGGAGGAGGGAACATTTCACTACTGGGAAAGTTGTTTTTATTAGTTCAAAATATAAGTACAATGGACATAACTTAGAATCTCGCTGCGGGTTATTCCTCAGGGCTGATATATTTATGTTTGTTTTCTGAGGCCTCATGAAAAGGCTATTCTGTGAATTCACTATTCTGGGAGTAGTGCAAAAAAAAAATAGTCATGGTTTTATTGGGAGCTGGAGGGAAAATAGGATGCCCTGACAAAATTTGCGGACACAGTGAAGGAGATCACATTTTCTTTTTCCACACGGAACACTTAGCCTATTCATTTTTTTATTTAAAACAGAAATAAAAAGGCATTGTTCTGGTTTTGATGACGTGGCTTTTATTCTGAGTATATTTCTGATATGGTTATCATCACAGCATCATTAGGCATCATCGGAAGTTTCAATGTCAGAATCCCAGATAGGATCCCTTTCAGCTTCTATATTCTACAGTCAGACCAGGAAAGCAGTCCATTGTCCCATGTCCTCTTACAGAAAGCTTTGTCTGCTTTAGCTCTACATGTATATATTTGAATGTAATGTAATTCCCGCATCTAAAAAATATGTGATTGGACCTAAGAGTTACAACAATCTGTGTGTAAGTGAGTGAAAGGGAGCTGAAAAGAACCAGTAATAAGAATATGTGACCTGTGAAGAAGGTGGAGAGAGTTCATCATAAAATTGGAGTCTTCTGGACACTTGATTAGTCACTCTAGATTTCCATGTGGTAGAAAGTTTGCTATTTTAACAAACAGATGAATTTTAAGTAAAAGAACAAGATCATCTATTATATTTTTTAATGTATTGGATCATCTTGTTTTTGTCACATTTGTATTTCAGAATGAAACTTTTTATGCAGATAGATAGCGCATAGATAGTGACTGCCTTCTGAGTTTCCCAGTGTTGGAAATCAGAGATAAGAGAAAAATCAGTCCCATCGTTTAATTTACCCTAATCATAGGGCAAAGCTGGTTCTTAGAAACTGTAGAGCTTTTGTCCTAATCTTTTAAAATGATTTTGTAAATTAAATAAAAGTTTGATCTTTTCTTTTGACCAAGATTTCCCAAGTGACAGGTGTCTTTGATTCAGTCCTGCACAATTTCTCTGCAGTTTCACCTTATTCTCTTAGATGACCCTAATTTCTTTTTCCAGCATAGTGTTTATGCACAGATATCAGGCCTTCTTAAGCATTGCGTACACTGGGAATGCAACCAATGATGAGTCAGTAGTGGAAACTATTTAATATTGGGAAAACAGATTGCAGAAGCATTTCAGAAAGTAAGGCTGAGCTTGAAGACAGTTCATGAAAGAATAGCAAGACAACTTTGATCATCTACACTAATATCTAAGCATGTTCCAAACCAGTTCAAGGAACCAGTTTCTTAAAATGAACTTCTTTAATAGTCATGTCACCATCGATCAGAGTGTATCTGTCTGTTACCAGACTATGAATACTGTAATGACTGCTTGTGTAAATCAGCCTTTTGGCTCCATCGTGGATTTTGCTGTCTCTCTTGGAATATCTTCCACTAAGAAGTATTTAATGGAGGACTTCAAGTGCTTCTCCATGCCCAACAGGTTTTGCATGTCTACACAAGAAAGCTAATACCTAGTTTCAGGCCAAGTACAAGACGGATACAATTTTTAAGCAAACACACTAGACATTTCTTATCCACCTGAAAGAGAGTATATTCAAAATACGAAGACAAACCTTCATCCTCTTGCTACCACTCAAGGTAGCACCCAGTGAACCTAATGGCAAAATTTGTCTGACAACCATATTCTGCTTTGTGCTTGGAATGCTGCTATTTGTAGTCACTAGAGAGCAGTGGCTATGCACCAGAAAGTGGGATTTGGCTCTGCAGTTTAATATATTAGCTGGGATTAGACACCCAGATTTCACTGAAATGCTTTTGAAACTGAAGTCTAATTTATGAAGACAATTCTCTTCCTTTCTGTCTGCAGACCAGCCAATTCAGTATGCCCATTCCACTTTTGAAGATGGAATTGCAAAATTGACTGTCCAAGATGCCCTACCAGAAGATGATGGCATTTACACCTGTCTGGCTGAAAACAACACAGGACAGGCAACTTGCAGCGCTCAGGTCACAGTCAAAGGTGAATATCTCAGCCTGTTGTTATTATTCCAACGATATCAGCTACAGTATTTCTTGGGTTTTTTTTTTTAATCTTGGATCCTTAACAGAGGTTTATTATAAGGGGATTCCATGTTTTTCTGTGGTCAGCTGGGTACCTTTTCTTCCCTTGGAGGTGTGTGCAATTTAAGAGCTTTAGTACTGTGAAATGTCAAGTGTTATGCATGTTTTAGAAAAAAGTATTAATGCTTGGACCTTACCAAGAAGGGCTTAGTGTGGTACAAAGCAAAGAGGCGAAGTTTTGAAGAGGTGTACCAGGGTAGGAAAGGATGTCACTGCTGAAAGAAAAATAAGTCCATGAAAGCCCTAATTCTGCACTAGGATCTGAACAAACACAGTCTAAAAGACCTGAGATCACAGTGAAGACAAGAGATGACAGAATCCCATGGATAAATTGAAGAGTGAGGTAGCATCAATCAGTATTATGGTTTTTATTCTTACAACCACACCTGGCATCAGCTTATACAGGCATTTCGCTTATAGCCTGGAGATGATCGGCTTCTTCCCTCTACAGTCCCTCTCCCTCAGACTCTCCCTCACTCTACAATCCAGCCTGTATTTGGTATTTGACATCTGCAAATGATTTTTTTCCCTGAAGTTATAATAATTTGGCACTGCCTGTCCAACATACTGCTGAGTGACAGCTGCCAAGGGAACTATTCCATTTGTCTATAACCAAATAATACCTGGCCCAAATTTGTACATGTAGCTTCATGAGAAACGTACCCTGATGCCTGGGATCCCAAGATTTGTCTTCATTTGCCAATGTTCTGTGTTGTTTGTCTACAGCCCTTATTCTGTCTGTATGAATCCACTTAAAACCCTAGATAAGCTTAAAGTGAAAACAAAGCAGTTCTGGTAAACCTATGAGTTAATTTCTTGATTACCAAATTGGAAATGAAGTCATACTTTCACTGTCCTCCCCTTCCCACTCTGAAAAAAAAAAGGCATAAAGTAGGAAAACATTGATTTAAAATAAGCCTGAAACTAATCTGTCCTCAAAGCTGTCATTTATAATTTCGCTGAAGCAGTTCATCTGAATTAGCTAAGGGCCAGTTGAGAGCACTCCACCTCAACGGAGCTGTCTTTGACATGGGACCTGCTGATTCTTCACTGGGACACAGAAACCAAAAAACAGCCCCTCTCTTACTAACCATTTCTGAGTTATTTTAGGGTTAATACACAATGTTAACATGGAAGCAATGGTGACTTAGCCTTTCCCAGGGCTTGTGTACTCTGCTGAGCTATTTAAGGCTATATAGTGACTGTTATGAGTTGGATTCCTCCTGTACTTTAGCTAGTCTGGGGCTAGGAAGCTGCATTGCCACTATTATGCAGAGTTAGTTCCTTTCTTTTGCATCCCATTCTATTTCTGGGAGTTATGGAGTGTGCAGGGAAGAACAAAAGCAGAATTAAGAGCATGCGTGACTGGCTGTAAAAGCATGTGTTCATTTTTACAGCTTTAGCTGTCCCCTCCACTCCCTCCCTGAAACTCATTATGTCCCTATTGCCATGAGGATTGCAGTAACTTTCTCCAAGACTAAGATCAATATGGATTTGCCTTCATGATTTCCAAGTCTCTTATCTAGTCGTATACTTTTTCCATCAGACCGATAATGCAAATGCTTATTGGCATCAAAGTTTTCTGAGACTGAATGCTGCTGTTAAGGCTTCTCTAAATACTCAGCTTCTGCACACAGATTACAGCAGGAAATCAATGTATGTGCAGAAAAAGAGAAAGCTTCAAAATCCTCTCTTGGCCAGACATTGATGTTTGGAATAAAGTTTGTAAAATCTGTTTCTGAATTGTAACCCATCTCTCTGCAGTTCCTTTTTGTCTCCAAGATTATTTAAGGTTTTCAGGTTTCATGCAGTGCTCAGTTTGTTCATTCATTGCTAGAGAAATATTTTCCTTTGTATGTGAGAAGTAATTTGTATTTAATCTAAGAAGGAATGGACATTCTTGGCATATCATCAGTATCAGACCAGTGTCAGCTTTTCCTTAACTTGCTACTGTGGTCCTTGGACACATCTCTGAGTCTGTCTGGGTCAACATTTCACTTCATATTGCTGTTTTTGGCTTTGCTATTCTAACACAGAAAGGGTCTCATGGAGGGGCACCTCTGCTGTGATCATTGGGGAAAATTTACAGGGGGTGAATTGTTTGTCTTAACAGCAAAACTCATTTTTATTTTTAAAGGTAAAAAGCTCCACCTTCTGAATTAAATCAAGCTCACAGATAACTCAGATAAGTCCCATACACACTAGCAGCAAGTCAGTGAGAAACTGTTCAAAGTTAAAAAAACACGACCATAACATAAGCCTCATGTCTGAATTTTAGTACAAGATGATACTTAAACCTGCTGGTAGATTATAGGTGTTATCTGCCCACATGTTATGTTTTCTGATCATCTTTTGTGCATTCTTTGCCCATTAAAAGATTTATTGTATTGTTTTTGTCAAGGGAAATTTCCTTTTGTGGGATTATTGTAGGAAACAACATTTTAAAGGCTCTTTGCCCCGCAAAGTGCTACTGCTCCAAGTCCTGCTAAACAGAAGGAGTGGGTTTTTTTCCAATACTTTCAGAACTCTTTGCACTGGGCCCTGGATACCAGCTAGGCTTACTGTGGCATAGCATTCCTTCTAACTCATTAGTCTAAGATTCATTTATGGTTGACTTTTGCTTCCTTATTATTAATTCTGCTTAGTGCTGAGCAGTCTCAGTCCTTCCTTTGGTTTGCATGAAAAACGCTGAAGGTACTTAGCTGTTTGTAGGAGGTTTTTGGCACTGTGTCAAAAAAGTCCCACACTTCATACGGGATGGGGCATAAGAAATGCAATGGTCTTAAAAAAAATTGGAATAAAGAGTCTTGTGGTTTTTTTGAGGCAAGAAAATAATATCTTCAGATCACTTAAATGATTTGATAGCTGTGTAAACTGAGATGGATCCATCAGGTAGTCCATGGAGTACCTAAGTTAACCAAGGTGAAGCTAATTTTGACTTGTAAAAGACTAAGTAGACTAAATTGAACTCTGACAGCCACCTTCCCTGTGACAGCAGTTTCTTACAGTTGATACACAGGTAGAGATGAACTACAGAGAATAAGCAGTACTATTTTGAAAAATCCAGCTTAACAAATGTCTTCATCATGATAACTTTTTCTGACTGAACTCTCCCATGAGTGGGGTGCACTGGATAAAATGCTAGATTAATTAGTCTAATGCAAGAAAACACAAGAGGTAAGAAACATGGTCCAGGTTACTCAAACATTCAATGACTGATATTCCTGAAATGGTACTATTTGCTGCTCTGCAAATGTTAGATTTTTTTTCCTTTAAACTTGTGCATCATTTTCTGTACACAGGAAAATCAGAATCTGGGAGGTTTTGGGGCTGATGTACAAATTTTTTGGAAAATATTTTAGACAACAAGTGCATGACTGAGTTGTTTCTGTTATTGATGTGCAAGCTAGGCAATTGGGTTGATGTTCTCATTTCATATCACAATTTTCCTATTGCTTTGTGGTATGAACATCCAGGTTACCTGCAACAAACAGTGGTTGTATACTGATGGTGACTGTGGATTCTGAAGTTAAATATTAATATTAATCAGCTTTTTATCAGGATGGCTGAACATTTTAATCAGCTTTTTATGAATAGGAAATGGACGTAAGAAAAAAATTAATTAACTTTAGATGTACCTATATAATGAGTCAGTGTTAGTGCTTTACTGTAGCTCTGGTGTGAGAGCATATAGGCAAGACAACTGGTTGTAATAACTGCTATAGCTAGAAGGTAAGGCCAGCTCCTAGGCATAGGAACTGTTCTTCAGGTCTGCCTTATACCTGAGATAAGGCTTCTGATATGTGGTTTTCTTTGTCAGTTAACTAATAAATTATAATGAATTTCTACAGGTCATATCTACCTGTAGAAAAGATGTGTCGAAGGGGTAATTAACCACTTGACATTCACACCAGTTTCTGGGTATACTGCACAAGATTACAGGCCAGAGGAAAAGTGGGAAAAGGGATGGGACATATGATGGTCTCAGTCAACTGTTGTGCCAGAATGAATTAATACTGTGTGTAGGAAGTTTCTGTTCTTTTGTAAACAGACTCTGCATATAAGAGAAGCATTTAATTGTTTTTTTCCTCAGCTTTCTCTAGGTATGTTATCAAGCTGGAGTGCTTTCTACCTGAGGGCTGACACCTAGGAGAATGTCCTTCTCTCTTACAGTTCTGCAGTAGATGACAAATTATCTGACCCACTGTAGGATCCTTGAATGTTCTCCAGCCTCATTCCACTGGGCACAGCATCACTGACTGATTTCAAGAGCGAGGGCATAGAGTGTGTGTAGTGATAGCAGTAGCAGAGGCTGGCGGCCAGGTTACTTTTGTGGGCTTTAATGCTCTACAGCCACCCATTTTGCAGATGCTTGTCTTCTGCACGCTGCTTTTTTGAACAGGGGCCTAATACTGCCTCCCTTGGTGAGCAAATATTATTCAACAAATACTGCTACTCCGGTTCATTGTCTCTTGACCTCATTTCTCCCTCCCTGCCAGCAGTGCACTTTCCTGACTTCACATCTGTTCCCCTTTCTCCCCTCCCTTCCTTTCTGTTCATACTTTTTTTTTTCTTGTTTTAGTGCAGCCTCCCCAGCATAAGTGTCTATGTTGGGAAGCCTGTATCCCTTACAATCCGATTACTGTAGACACTCATTGATCATTGGACGAGCAGATTAGAGTCACCTGAAAGCCTGTCAGAGTCCCTGCTATAACCAGTTTATCAGAGCAGTGAAGGAAGATGATTTCTGGAAAACCAGTTCATTTTGTTCCTGTTACTCTTCCATCTGGTGTGAGTGGAACCATAAAATATAAGCAGGTGGAAGAAAGGCTTTCAGGTAGGAGTCTTTCCTTCCAGTCATGAAAGATGCTGTCTTTAGGTTGTGTGGCTTTTTTCTTTCTATCTTAGAATGACCTCCCTTAGACATTAATCTTTTAAAGAAGGTTATCTCTGCAACAAGCAGCCTCTCTTTCAAGACTTAAATGAGAGACTACAGCTTTGTTTGTCTGATATATATTTCTGCCTAAGGTAAATGAAGTATGACATCTTACTTGCCTGCAGTGAGTAAATATTTGTGACAGCTTTTCAGAGTCACTATTTACTTGAAAGCATTTTGCTGTATTTCATGCATTACATAAATACAAAGGACTATAGAAGACTTACCAAAATATACAAATCTATTTTTTTTAAATGTCCAAATGGCATTCCAGACCAGTAGCCTGGTGGAACCTTTGGCTATGTAAGAATTGGCTTCAGAGCATTAAGTAAAAGGGAGGCATTTTTTATTATGGTATTGAAAGGTCAGAGGTAAGCTGTCATGAGCATCAAAGAAACTCTGTTCCAGTGCTTTCAAGAGTGTCCCAAAGTTCTCAGTTCAGCACTCTCTATGGGTCACTAACACCTTATAAAATTAAGGTTCTTTTTTTATTTAAATCGTCTTCTTTCAGCACCTCAGCAGCAAACATGAAACACAATGTCACTAGAGACCCAAAAAGAAGGACGAAAGCAAAACATGCATGGGAGCTTTTAATGATGTAAGATCTGTGCCATCAATATAAATTACGTTCTCTAAAGGCAGCTTCTTGATATAAATAATTTCCAGTAAAAGGGGAACCAATTTTGGATGCAAATGAGAGATGAGTGCTTGCAGGATGATGCAGAAGTTAAATGAGATGCTGACAGGAAAAAAAAAAGTTTAATTTAAAAAGAAAAGAAAGAAAAAGCCATCTACCTTACATCTTACAGTCTTCTCAACTGTGAAGCAATCAAATGCTGTGAACAGATGTACCAGCATGACAGAAACCAGATGGTTATTGTAACAGCCTTGGGAATGGCCCTGCAGTGGCCAAGGGGCAAAACTGTCCCAGCTTGGATTGCCAAATTCTATAATGCTCTAAGGTTCAGCTGAAATGTGGAAGTCATCAAAATACATATAAAACCTGTTAACTGAATACGTCTGAGTAATTTTGAAAGCATGGGCAGGATGTTACCCCAAAGAATGTTTCCAAGAGCAGCTGATGTGGATTAGCTAATGGGAACTCAAACTGTCAGCCATCAAGCTATCTCATAGGATTAGCTAAATTTATGACACTCTCCAGAAATTATTATTGTGCAGGTAGATTAGAGGTAGGCAAGCTGGAGGATGGGAGGAAGCCCTAATTAGAATTAATCGCTGAAAATTGGTCAGATGTAGCGTGTGTTTTACTGGAGGAAAATTGACTTGGTTTCTGACACTAAATATTATTTCTGTCTGCATTCATTTTCTCATGTAGTTATGAATTCATCCAGCTTATGTTACTTCTGTGAATTGACTTCCAAGCTAGCTTCACTGAGGCTCCTTTCCATGACTACTAGATTAATTGAATTTATCAAAGCCCAGCCCTGGTATACAAATATTGTGAAACAAATGATAAAGAGCAAATGCACACTTGAGTCACTTGTGTAGTCATGATGATACATCAGTCTGAGGATGCATCAGATGGAGCTGCCACAAAAGAGAAACTTATGTAACAATTATGTAACAATTAAAAACCCACAACATCACAGGTAAAATGGCTAAGTAAGTACTAGAAATGACCTGGTTTAACATCTAAGCTTTTCATTTCTAGTGCCTCATACTTAGGCAGAGTGAGAATCACAAACGGAAGAGTACCTGTAGGACTGATGTTTGACTTTAAACTACAAATCAAAGAGTGAGATACATCTTTAAGCAAGTTGTTTCCCAATGTTAGAATTAAAATTATAGAGGCCACAAGACAAACTCTAAGGATATGTCTGTGTCTACTTTTTTCACTTATTTAAAAAGGTAATTACCACTTCTGTTAGCGTGAGTTTTGTCTCTTTCTATTAACTTCTCTTGGATTTGGGAGCAAACGTTGACAGTGTTTAAAACCTGCTGAGTACCTTGCATTACCAGCTGATATAAAACATACTCAAACAAACATATATACGCTCTCATATATATGTGCAAAAATCTCATGGAAGCTTTATTTAGAGAAGAAAGATTCTTGCATAAGCAGAGGAGCATGGCCAATGCATACATAAGAGCAGAAGATGTCAGGGTCTCACAAGAAAAGAATAACTGAAAAATAGCTTTTAATAAAAGGGCTCAATGAACTAAAGGGATTCATTTGAGAGCAGGGTGGTGTGTGTGTTTCTTCTTAGTATATATATTTTTGTGAACACCATTATCAAAAGTATATGGAAATAGGAGTACCATGAAGAGGAGTTGTAAATGTATAAGCAAGGGATATTCAGCACCAGAAGAAAGACTCCTGGAGAGACAGCAGAAAGACTGTAAAGTTGAGAATTAAAGAAATGGTTTATGAACAGCATCTGCAGGAGGAGAGGCAGGGTTGCAGGAAAGGAAGGTCCAAGCAAGAAAAGGAGGAGATACGTTTGCCTAAGGGGAACATCTATCTTTGAGTTACGTGAATAAAGGCAAATTTGAAAATTTCAGACACACAAGCTGGTGTACATAGAGCCAAGTAAGGATGCCAAGTTCTTTTGTTTCTTCAGTTTAGTCTTAAAAACTCGAGTGTTGTTCAAGCATCTAACTGGGTTGAGCATAGAGTCCTTAGATTAGCATGGCCAATCAAACTGAAAACAAAGCTGATAACAAAAGCCTGGGGATTCCATGCTGAAATATAGCAGGGTTTTTTTTTGTTTTGTTTTTGGGTTCAGGTTTTTTGGGGTTTTTTGGGGTTTGGTTGGTTTTTTTTTGGGGGGGGGGCGGAGGGAGAGGGGGCTAGATTCAGGGTAATATCTTAATTTGAGACATTTTTAATATACATTCATCAAAAAGAGACAATATACCACCAAGAGTGCTATACTAGAAGTACCTTATCTTTTCTGGACTTCAATGTCAAACAAGCCTTGCTTTAGAATTCCATTTTGACACCAACTTTACCCAGAAATGTAATGTTGCTGTATTTTTTTCTTTTTTTTTTCTTTATATTAGTCTAACTTCAAATTTATTCTTGCTCTCAAACTGAGTCTTATTTGTCTGATTTGAGGGATTCCTTAACAGCATTCTTAGTATAGCATCAAGAGAGTGAGCAGAACTATTTTAACCATTACCACAGGTAACTATTCTGTTGCCAGTGTGGATTTGCCAGAGGTAGGAAGGACTGCAGGAGCTGTATCTCTTGATATCAGTGGCATCCTCAGTAAACACTTGTGCTTTATGTGACTGCCCATTCCTATTGTGCTTCCATTGCATTTCAGCTCATGCACAACCCATATTTTTTCCTACTAGAAGACGTACCTCTATACATCATGGTAAACTGCAACTAAGTTAAATTGTATCTGGGCAGCCACACAAAAAATTGAGACTGTACATGTGAAGATGAAATTCTGCCTCAGCAGTATGCACATTTTCACTGCAGACCTAACCTGACTCGATCTAGCATAAAATGAAGCACCTTTTCTGCAGTTCTCCATGTCAGGCTAGTATCTGATGCTGGGGAATGTGTTAGCTGTGGGCCAGCTGAGCTGCCTTATAAATGCTATACACACTCAGACCTTCCATGGAGTTGCTGTCAGTGGCAGTAACAAAAGAGCAATTACTTAATGCAAATAACAGAGGTAGTCATTAAAAAGGCAGACAGTTCTGAAGGCAAATGCAAGCACCACTTCTTCTGCAAAGAATTCCAGTGAGGCTGTCACTGGTTGGCCTGCTGACTGCAAAACGATCTGCTGTGAACTCAACTGGCTAATTTGTATCTCTGTTCCCTGCTCTCTACACTGAGATTTTTTGCAACTAAGTGGGGAGGAAGAGGCTGGTCCCTTCTCGCTGGTATCCACTGATAGAATGCATGGGAATGGTTCAAAGCTGTGCCCAGGGGAGGTTTAGGCTGCACATCAGGAATAATTTCTTAACCAAGAGGGTGGTTAAACGATGGAACTAGTTTCCTAGAGAGGCGGTTGATGCCCCAAGCCTGTCAGTGTTTAAGAAGCATTTGGACTATGTCTTTAACAACATGATTTAACTTTTGATCAGTCCTGAATTGGTCAGGCAACTGGATTAGATGATCACTGTAGGTCCTTTCCAGCTGAAATAGTCTGTTCTATTCTATTTTGACTGTTTCTTCCAGATCATGATTCTAACTGGTGTAGCCAGCCTTTTGATAGTGGGGTATCTGGGGTGGCACCTCTTTCAAATGCTGTGGATTGAGGAGCAAACTTAAGTAGACAAAACAGAGGTTAAAATGCTGATGACCTGGTGATATCCCATACAGAGGGAAAGACTCAGGAAAAAAGGAGCATACATGGAGCTGCAGGATAGGGCTGGAAGACTAGCCTGCAGTAAAATAAATAGAATGCCTGACTGGGTAAAGTGGAACTCGTCCTCCTTTGTATATCCCTAACCACCCTGACTAGAATAGGCTTAAATAATTGTCAGTCTTGGGTTAACAGTTTTTCTGTGTAATGGAAGACACAACATCCAGACTGTAACTTGGCCCTGCTTTTCAGTGAAAGCATCTCCCCAGGGTAATTAAACCTCACCTACCACTTACAAAATACAGGTTATAACTGCAGAAATAAATGATGGGAGGTAGATGTATAAAAAACACTGATAGGCTATTAAGCATCTAGTTCTCATGACCTAAGTTTGCAAAATGGCATATCAACCTGAGATCTTTAATAAAGTAGAAATATCCCTACATGTCTCAAGAACATAGAGGTCTCATATTTTTTATGCCAGTATAAATCATGTTGTAATTCTTGGAAAACTTGTAGAAAATATTTTGACCGTATTACTTCAGGCCTGAGATAGAAAAAATACTTTACGGGAAGAAAGACAAATGAGACAAGTGCCATAATATCAATTTTCTGCTTTATAAAATCTGTTATTGAGTTGATGTCGTTGTTAATGTGAGTCTGGTAAAAACTGGATTTATTTACATTGAAAATATATGGAGATGTGAAACTCTTTTCAAGATCAAGAACTGTGTGTGAACCTGAGTCTTGCTTTGAGAGATTCTAGTGGAATCTGCTGCTTCTCTTTCTGGGCTTGCTCACACAGAGAGCTTTTTGAGTATAAGCATTCTCCCCAGCTCAGTTGACTTATTAGCCTCTGAGCCAAAATGATATTTAAATACCATAAATGGTAAATGTTGCTGGGGCAGCCGTTTCGCACTGCTCAAACTAGGCATTATTTGGCAGTTAACCACGTGATTCTGGCAAACAGAATCCTCGAGGATAATTAAATCTTATAAGACTAAACACTGCAAGTTGTTTGCAGAGTTCTGAACATAAGGCAGCAGATTTTCTCTTCTTTGCATATCCATGCTTCATAACCACTTGTACCCCTGATCTTGTGCAGCAGAGTTATTGCATTGAAGGTGTGTAAGTGCAGTGCTGCAGCTAACCCTACTTGAGCCAGGGGATTGCACTAGAGGATCTCCAGAGGCCCCTTCTGAACACATGAATTACTAGGTGATTCTGTTTATTGTTGAGCATGCTGAAGTCACAATATTTCAACAGATGTCAGCATTCTGCAGCTCACATTTAAAAGCCTTCAGTCCATCTGAGTAGGCAAATGAACAAGAAAAATTATTAGAATAGATGATGATCCATAAAATGTATACTGTTTGACTACAGGCCAGGTAAAACCAGGTCCAGTCTTTGGAAACCTTCTTAAAGTTTGCATCCTGATCTGAGTGTTCTTCTTCCCTCTAGATTCAGCAGCAGCTCTGGGAATGGAAATGCCACAATGAGGTTATTGATTCTTTTTTCCTTCTCTCCAAGTATATAGGTTTGCCTTACATCTTTTGCCTTAGAAAGTAAATAGTTGCTTGTATACTTGCAGTTAAGCTGTTACATGTGTATTGCACAAATGAAAGTAAATAGAAAGTAAATAGTTGGTTGTATGCTTGCAGTTAAGCTGTTTCATGTGTATTGCACAATTGATTTGTAGTAGGTTAACTGTTCAGTATGAATTTTCCACTCTTTCTTTTGCATATACACCCTCACACAATCCCTTGCTTATCAATATAAAGATGTTTATAGTTGTGTTCAAGCACCACGTTCTAATCCACATCTAGGTTTAAAAAAATTCAAGTGTATTTTGGCTTAGGCCCACAGCTAACATTAAGACTTCTCTTGCAATAATTTCCAGTCTGCAGATATGTAAAGGTTAAATTTATGTAAGAACTCCATAAATCCTGAATTGAGAAAAGTCAAATAATAGGAAAGCATTTTTATCACCTTAAATTTCCATTAATACAGGTTAATAGAAAAACAGATATTTGATATGGTTGCTGTAGATAGATTAACTTACCCTTGATTACACAAATACAGGAAGACAGAATGGAAGATTAATAGAAATAGTTGTCTATCAGAAGCAATATATCTCTTTTCACATTGCAGTCGAAATATGCTGAGAATTTGTATTTTTGTAAGAAAAACTGGAGGAGTTTAAATTCTCCTTAATCTCTGTGGATTTAACGCACTAAGTGGCTTTTTTAAACATAGATATGGATACTTATTAGAGTGTCTTTCTAATAAAAAAAATGAACCCTTAGGGATAAGGCAATGCTGTGGGAAAAGCCTACATTACTTTTGTTTTGTAGAAACTATATGTGGGTATATAAGGTACCCTGCAAATGTTTTGCTTGCTATTTCTGGTCTCTCAGGCTGTGTTTCCCACTGAGCTGTGCATATTATTACTTGCTGTTTCCCAACATTCATGCATATTAAAGAAGGAGGAAAGGCAAAAATCATTGTGGTGGACTTTTAAATCCATCATCCTGTGAAACACCTTATCAAAAGTCTCTTGAAATGACAGTTACCACTGCCTACCAGAGAATGCCCCATCTGGGCTTATGTATTATGCCAGGCCACAGGTCTGTGCAAAAATTTTTAAACTTCTTATCTCATAATTTTATAAGAGCCTTTGAGAATTCAGTGCTCTGTAAGCAGCCTTTGAGAAAATCATAGCATCTTCTGTATTATCTTGCATGACTTGACCTGCATGAAGCTCACAGCTGTGGTTTAAAAAATTCTGGCAACTTTTATAAGCTACTGTAAAACATACTAGTTGCATGGTCTGAAAACAATTTATTGATATGTACCTGCGTTTCATCAAGCCCACCTTATGTAGTGTTTTCTGATGTTACTCATGAATTGCTCTGACATGATCCACCTGCAGGGAACTCACTGCAGCAGCAGTAGCTGACTTGGAAAAAGAAAGGGAGGGAGAAAATTAACCGCCTGGGGTAGAATTTTTTTTAGTCACTATGGATGTGTGTTAATTCGTATATTCTTTTTCATTCTTAGAGATGAACCAACTCCTACTTGAAAGAAATAAGTAGTAAGCGGTGAGGCAGAGGTTAAATGGCTATAGGCAATTAGAGCACATTAGCATAATAAGAAGAGATCAGATCTCCTCTTTTTCACATCCAATTGATTAAGCTTGAGGATACATAGATATATAAATGAGTCATGCCCTTATGTTGATGTCAGACAAAATTTTCCTTAGGTTCTGGATTTCCTTTCTGGTGCCAGATGTGCCATATTTTTATCATCTGAAGTTTTGGCAGCAAAAATACCCTGCAGTGTTATGAAAGAGATTGTTTCAGCCAGAAGCATAGTGACTTGCTATATCTGATGTGGGACCTGTAGCACCGTGTTCTTCTTTTTCTTTCTTTCCCCTGCTTTGGGCTATGAAGCCAGCTGTCACTGAAAAGCATACAAGTTTTGAACCCCAGCAGAGTTTGTGTGATGAAAGTGGCTTTGGAGGAATGAGGGGAAAGCAAGCTCTTATACTGGCCTTTTGTTGTGTGCAGCTTGTTTATTTGTGTCCTGTTTTATTTGTCTCCTTGCCCTTCATGTTCCTGGTGCAAGTCAGATTTTGTTCCTGATGTATGAAACTAGCCAGCACCTAGCTGTGGCCAGGGAACATGAACTTTTATGATTGTTATACTTTCTGAAGCTACCCTTTCACAAAAAGTGCCTGGGTTTGGTTGTTTTTTTTTTTTTTGTGTATGGATTCCCCTGTACTACTTTCCTGGCAAAATAATTTGCCAAGTGCTTTCAAAAGGAAAAAGGACCACACAGTATCTTTTCACCATAAATGGGAATTATCAGAATTATTTGCTTAAACCTGAATGAACAGAGTCACTTCTTATCCCAAGTACCCTCCAAAATCAGATTGATTGCTATTTTTCCAAATAAAAGCTGTATAAGGCTAATATTTAAGAAGCCTTTAGGTACCCGAAAATAACCTGTGAAAATGTACAGTGCTGTTGTCTGAAGGTAAAGCTGTGAAATGTTAAAACCTTTGCCAGAGGAGCACTGAGTCACTTCATGGTGCTATGCAATAAATAAGCAACTAAAAACATCTACAGGCTTCAGAAAAATTTGAAAATAGTGAACATTCAGTCTTTGCAATTTAGCCTTTAAATGGTTCTGTCAGTCCTTTCTGAGAAAATGCAGTGGTTTTAGGCTAAGACTAAATAAAACTAAATAATGTATCTAAAACTGGCTGTGTTGTCTAGTGTAAAACATCTGTAAGAAACTAAAGTTGTCAGTAGGTTAGTTTAATTTTTTTCTAAGTCTAGAAGTCCACAGTATAAAATTTTAAGTAAAGGAAGAAATGTTATATGAAATAAGCCTCTATGGTTTCTTAAAGAACCAACAGCATTTATGGATTAGAACCTAAATCTTTTTAGTTGTTGCTGCCAAGTCAAGAAACATCAGACAATTTTTGTGATATTCTGCTCTCGTACAAGAGGTCAGCATAAGCCTATGCAGTGCTTACATTTAGTGTAAACTATTTTTAATATTTGTGCGAATGTGAGGCAGCTTCTGGCCTGTTTTTCCCCATTTAAATTTGACATCTTCACTTACAAATAGTGAGCACTGATCAGTAACAACGGCAAATTGTTCTTCATTCTTTAATCCTGCAGATCATTCTGTTGGAATAGAGGCCTGCACTCTGTTGTGTCTTCTCAGAGTCACTCATATCAGTAGGTCTCCTCACCAGCATAGGATACATCTGTCTGAGATAGCTTCAGAAACTGAGGCCTAACCTTTCTGTAATCTTGTTGGGTTTATGATTCATATATGCAATTAATGTTAATTATATGCTTGCTTCCTTTTAATGTTTATGCAGCTCTGTGCAAGAAGGTAGTTTTGTTCCAGTACATGAAACTTTTATTTCTTCAGCACATATTTAGGAGTTAGCATTGCTGAAAAATTCCTTTGGGGAAATTATTTTGCTCTATTTCTTCTGTGTCTGCTCACCCATTTCTTTTTAGTAAGCTGAGGCTGTTATACCATGTTTTCTTGCTTAATTACAGAAATCCGTTTATTTAGACTACGTGGAACAGGCACGCCAGTCTAATAAAGCAAAGAGTCAGTTGCAAGCGATGTGGAGTACTTAATGCTGTTTGTACCAGGGCTCTGCTGGAGGCAGCTCAGTCTGTTCTGGGAGAATTGCTGTTAAAGCAGCTGCTAGCAAATTTGTTTCCTGGTCACCATTAACTCTCTCATGGGAGCTGTTTCAGCTGGTTTTTTTTTTGGTTTTCTGTCCTTTCTGAAGGCTTGAACTTCTCCTATCATACCCTAGGTCTGTTTCTCTGTTGCTCTAGAACCACACTCTCACTTTTATCTTCCTTTCCCTGCTCTCCTTGTATTGGTTATCTGCCTGCTTGGTTTGCAGTGTTACGAATTATTTCAATAAAAAGGATAACACAAACATATTTAAGTGTCTTTTCTCCCCCCCCACCCCCCCTTTCCTGTCTTATTAATTTCTTGGATTTTTTCCTTTTCCTCCTTTCTTCTTTTCCTCCTTTTTGACATTATATAAATTTCTGCTTTCTCTCCTGGGTCTGCTTCAGTTTGAGGGGCAAAGGGATTATCTACAAAGCATTAGAGCACTGATCATGTACTGGTATTGCTTAGTTTTTCAAAAACCAGCAGTTTTTTTAAGCTGTGTCCCTGAGTATTTTCTATACAGTATTAGTCATTTAGGAGCAGGTGCTATAGGAAACCCTAAGACCAATCAATGTGGCCTGATGGTGAATCAGACGTTTCAGAGTATTAAGTCCATAACACCAAGCTGAATGGGTCTCAGTCAGGTCCCATATTTCCATTCTCATATTCATCAGTGTCTTACTGCTCAGTGCCAAGAAAAGACCTACAAAATAAGCCAGCAAGACAAGATTTTGGCTAGAAAAAGCTTTGCTAGAGAAGAGGGAAAACTTCCTCTCCAGGCAGCTTCCAAATTTACATTGAGCTCAAATAACCCTGGGACGAGCTTAACTTCTTGCCTCCTGGATGTTCAGTGGACTTGCTTAATGAGATGCTTACAGTTTTTCTTATCACTGTCCTTTTATGAATGCTGTTTTTGTTCCAGCCTGGCACTTTGTGTTGCTGTAATACTATTTTGGATGATCTTGATGTATCTTTGAATTTTTTGAAGGTAGAAAAAAGCAAAATGAAGCTTTCATGTATGGACAGAAAGTTGGGTAGCATTTTAAAGGCAAGATGTAAGAGGTCTGAACTCAAGCTAAGCAAACAAAAAAGTGTATCCAAGTGACTGATAAATATTTATGACTTCTTATATTTGGTCATGATCACTGCTTCAGAAGTGTCTTTGCTGAGGCTTTTAGAGCAGAAGTATCTTTCCTGGTCTAATGTACTGTTTAGGTGACAGATCAATGATCTTGCTTCACAGCCTCTGAATCCAAGATGAAAGAGACCACTGCCAATACTGGAAATTACATACCTATCACAGATAGATTTGATTTTTAAAAGTGATTAGTTTAACTCCAGCACTCATAATTTTGGGGGATTTTTTTGCACCTGAGCGTGTGTAGTTGGGGAAAATTAGTGTAAATTTCTGTGTGATACTCTATGATATCTTTTAACAATGATATAAGGGGATCCCTGGAGGAAGAATAGTTCCATTCCCATTTCTTGCCTTTCTGCTTGGACTACTGGCAAGGTAAACCAGCTATATTGGGTGGTTTCAGTGATTTTTGCCTCCTGAGAGCTGAAACAAGACCACCGACTCAAAATTGGTTTGAACTTAAATTTTGTCATGGAAATTCCAGTAATAAAGTCCTTTGTTCTCTTCTTGACTTCACAGAAAAGAAGAGCAGCAAGAATACAGAAAGTGCACAGGCTGCCAAGTTAAACAAGACTTTTGCACCCATCTTCCATAAAGGCCTGACTGACCTTAAAGTAATGGATGGAAGTCAAGTGACAATGACTGTAGAGGTATCAGGTGCGTAGCTATAGGAACCAATATTTTAAAACTAAAAGCTAGGTTTGTCTGATCTGATCTTCAGGGTGGATGAACATTGTCCAGTATTAATGTGTTCAGACCAGTACAGGTGTTTCTTTATCATAACAAGAACGACAACAACAAAAACAGCAACAGTGATGTTATTATTGGGTCCTGCAGTTGAACTAAAACGAAGTCTCAGTGGACTTGTAAGAGCTTTTGCTGTGAACCAAACAAGACTGAATTCATGTCAGCAAGGATAAGACACTTTATGAAGTTCAACAAGGACAAGTGTAAGGTCTTGCACCTAAGCAAGCACAGTCCAAGAGTGTGGCACAGGCTGGGACCTACTTGGCTGAGGAGCAGCTCTCTGGAAAGGGACCTGAGTGTACTGGTGGACAGCAAACTCAATATGAGTGAGCCGTGTGCAGCTGTGGCAAAGAAAGCCATCAGGATGCTGGATTACATGAACAAGGACATCACTATCAGAAATAAAGATGTCACAGTCCCACTCAGTGCTTGTCAGGCCACACCTGGAATACAGTGTCAGTTTTAGGCCCTGCTGTAAAAGAGATGTGAACAGGCTGGAGAAGTTTCAGAGAAGGGCCACAAAGATGATCAAAGGACTGGGAAGCCATATGAGGAAAGGCTGAGAGAGCTGGGCTTGTTCAGCCTAGAAAAGAGAAGGCTCAGGGATGACCTTATCACTTATTACCAATATTCTAGTATTTAAAGGGTGGCTACAAGCAAGATGGAGACTCCCTTTTTACAAGAAGACATATGGAAAAGATGAGGGATAATAAGCACGAGTTACTCCCAGGGAGATTGTGACTAGACACAAGATGAAAATTTTTCACAGTGAACAGTCAGTCATTAGAATAATCTCCCCAGTGAAGAGGTGGATTCCCCGACACTGAACACAAAATTTTAAGATTTGGCTGGACTGTGTGCTGGGACATCTAGTCTAGGTAATGCTTTGCCTAGAGAGGTTGGACCAGGTAATCCTTGAAGTCCCCTCCAATGTGGTATTCTATGACTCTATAAGATTAGTGATGCAGGAAAGAGCAGTCCTGGTATGCTTATAATAGAAACCCTTGATAATCACCTTTGTGGGATCTAGAACTCATTGTCCCTCTCTGTTGTGTAAATGCTTCCCTTACTCGTTTGTATTTTACCTGTAATGACAGACTTACAACTATTCCACATTACACAGCATCAACAGTTAATGAAATTCCTGAATGTTTTGAAGATGGAATTGCAAAATCAATGGCAGAAAGCAGCCAACCTTGTTAATTTTGTTAATTAACATTTGGTGGTGTTTTGTGCATGTCTGATTTTCATCGTTTCCTATTTTACAGCTAACCCCCCTCCTGAAATTATCTGGCTGCACAATGGGAAAGAAATCCAAGAGACAGAAGATTTCCACTTTGAGAAGAAAGGCAATGAGTACAGTCTTTACATTCAGGAAGTATTTCCTGAAGACACTGGCAAATACACCTGTGAAGCCTGGAATGAATTAGGAGAAAGTCAGACACAGGCTACATTAACAGTACAAGGTATAAAGTTTTCCACCTTAGGAAACGTTAAAAGATTATTATTTTAATGTGCAGACGGAGTGTCTATTTAAAGTACATGAATGTTTATAAGGTCTGTTGTGAAGGATGCTACGAGTTCTCATTCTCTGCATCTGAATTAAAAAGGATATTGAGCAGAAGCAACTTTAGAAAAAAAAAATCTTTTTACTCTGGAACATTCTGTTACTATTTCAAAAATGCATTCCTGAGTCCAGTTCCTAGGGACAGTGAAAAACTTCTAAATGCAGCTTCAGATTATAACTATAAAGTTTGCTTAGTTGTGGACTTAATGTAAGCAATGTAATTATGCTGTTCTTTCTAATTAAAGCCCTGAGTTTTTGGAAAAGCTGTCTAGGAGCCAGGTATTCTTGCTTCAGTATTAGCCTTGTAGTGGTAGCAATTAAGGAACACATGATTTCTGCAATTTGAGAACTGGCTGCAAAAAAATTGGCTTTGAATCTCCACATATGATTTAAATCCCACCATAACCACTGAAGTGCCTACCAGCTTCCAGCTATTGGGCTTTCGCTACATACGTGATGGGATCTAGTCTAATCTTACTGTATGCCAATATTTTCTTGTCACCATTAGCGAGAATTCTCAGAGATCAGTGGGAGACTTTTATTATTTTTTATGTAGAGGATCTTAACCTCAGGATTTCAGAGAGATGTGCTTCCAGGGTGGGTCTATAGTCTGTTGTCACTGTCTGTTCCCCTAAAATCTATCCTCAGTGTCAATCTTCTGCATTAAATGCAATTTTATATAATTGTTAATGATGATTTTTTACATGAGTTCTCAGCTGCAGCACAGCAGTCATAGTACTGTCACTTGCCCTTAAGGCTATTCTTACGCATACTCTCTAAGGACAAATCTTCAAGATTCCTTATAGGGCAGCTTTAAAGTCCCTTTGTTTTTCTCTTAATATAAATCTGGATAGATTCAGTAAACTGCCAAATAAATGATTAATTTTAGTACCAACACAGGTTATTTCCAAAATTAAAGCCTGACTTATTTTCAGATTATAAAATTATACCCTGCATGCTCAAGATAGCTTTGCTTGTGTGTGATTGTTTTCCCTGAAATTAGTTAGCTTATCAGCTACATGCAAGTTTGACATTTTCTCCTGATTTGTAAACTGTGTTTGTAAACTACAGAACCTCAGGATGGTATTCAGCCCTGGTTCATTAGCAAACCGCGATCTGTGACGGCAGCTCCTGGGCAAAATGTCCTTATATCCTGTGCCATTGCTGGAGATCCTTTCCCCACTGTTCACTGGTTTAAAGATGGGCAAGAAATAATGCCAGGAACAGCATGTGAAATCCTGCAAAATGAAGACATCTTCACACTGATCTTGAGGAATGTACAGTCTCGCCATGCAGGGCAATATGAAATTCAGCTCAGGTATGTTTGCTATGAAAACAGCTTGTTCCTTTGGAACAATTAGTTATATTTACCCTCAAGTTGAAATTCCCACCTGTAAAAGACAAGAGTTCCCTCCTATTCACATAAGCCAGTAGGGTGCTAAAGAAACAAACTATTTCTGAGGGATGCAAAGAACCAATAAAGAGAAAAGAGGAAACACAAGAAGAGTCAGAAAGAAGGACAAAGCAGTACAGAGTTTCCTTTTGGGACCCTGAGAAAAAAAGTTTTGTGGCAGCAATATGGGCAAAAAGTGGATTCCAAGCAAGGGAAACCACAATCAGAGTCCTGATTTTGGAGCTATTGTTTATTATGTTTGACATGTCTCTGGATATTTTAAAGGATATGTTTTCCATGGGAACAACCAGACCAGGAAGGGCTGTTCCACAAGATTATGATCCATACCACTGAGGAGAGAAAGGATTTCCTGGCCATGTTTGAATTTTATATGGAAATTGTAGTTGTATTTTTCTGATGAAATGAGGCACGCTCATGCTTTGAACTTCTTGTCATTCCTACAGAATTTAGAAGAGCTATTTTGAATTTTATTTCATTTATTTTGTTTACTTATTTTCTGGTAAAATAGCTGCTCTTTAAATGATGAATCAGATTTGCTGGTTCTTTACCTTGTAGAAAGTACCACAGCATTCTCCACCTCCAATGGTGAAGATTGGCCTTAATTACATATCCCCTACGTGGTTATAGAAAACTCAGTGTACAGCTTTAAACGGATGTTATCATTCTATGCTATTTACTGTGTCTAGATGTATTGCCTTACTTGGCTAATATTTGTGACTTTCTTAAAATTTATTTAACCATCGTGGACATTTGAATCCATTACACTGGAAGAAAATTATCTGCTCTGCTCCACATGCTAGTTTTTTAGTCCAGACGGAGTAGTCTGGCAGGCAGTTTAGACAGGTACTACACAGTAGTGTTAGCATTGCAGTTCTGCATCACTTGCACTTGCCTGTTTTGTCTTTTTTCATGCTATAAACAAGTTATTTTTGTTTCATATACTTCAGTCTAGGTCAAAAATTAAAACAGAATTCTCCTTTGCTTGATGGCAAATATATTACTCATGTCTTCCTAATCCAAGGAAGGAGGGCATATTTTAATAAATTTATCCCATTTAGTCTCTAAACAGTGAGTTTATTTTCATAGTTACAGTTTATTTTCCAGCCAGCATTGCCTGAATGATGGACATGTCACTATGTCGATGCCTAGCTCTGAGGTATGTTTCCATAGACTATCACAGGCAGCCACAAACTAGTGTCAGTATATTTTAGTATACAGACAAGGTGTTCACTTTTCAACAGAAAAGGGTGCTTCAGAGAAATATATCTGTTGATATCAAGATTTCCTATAATTAAGTTTTTCTACACTTAATTTCAAGTCTTATTACTAACATTTATGAAGGTAGAGCCATATGTGCCATGACCTTTTTGCAAATAAGCTCCTCGGTAGATTTAAACCCTTCATGCTCTGCAATCAATTGTGAACTGACTTATTTCAGAACAATTGCCTTGTTCGCAATCAGCCCAGGTGTTCTAGAGCATTCATAATGATGATTTGTGCAGGTCATGTCTACATACATGCTTGCATCTGAGGAAAGTCTTTTTGGGGATCAGTGGTATTTCTGACACTCAAGACCTCTGGCATGATTAGAAATGCTAGTTCAATTTCATTAAGGCCTCTAACCTCTACATGAGAGAGCAGGCCAAACTGTTAGAATTGCTACCTTTTGATGGTACATTTCCACACTTCGGTTTGCGTGCCCTGGACATGCTGATGGTTTCACTTGAGCTGAAAGAGAATGAGATATTTCAGCAAAACTTCAGGGTTGGAAGAAGGAAAGAGGAAGAACAAAGGAGAGCCAAAAGTACTTTGTGGAGGACTTTGTTGTGGCTGACTTAAGCAAGTCAGCCTCAATTACCAGGTCTATCTGGTGATCACTCAGGCCAAATTCATCACTGAAGACATCTGTCAAAGTGGAAGTCTGACAATATAATGACTCTAGAACATACAGAATGTACACTTAGAAAATAAACTATTCAGGAAAATTAGCAGAGGAGGTGGGGGGGATAAGAAGCAGTAAAGTTGTAGCTAGAGATGAACATGGTAGTTTCAGTTATTCCCTAATCCTTTTACTGGAGAAATAGCTGGGGATCATGTTGGCTTTTTCTAATCCGTAATAAGTAAAGCTATTATGCTGCACTGAGAGCATGGGGAATACTGATTCCTCTTTCTAACCTGCTGTCATCTGTAAAATTCGGGTACTGTTTGGGGAAGAGAAAGCCATATGCTTTTAGACAATTGCTTAAATACTATTGTACACCAGAGAAGTAACTGCCTCAGGAATACCCAAGGAATCAAATGTCAGCTATATAACTTCAGGTTTGCAATAGAGCTTAGATAATTTGCAGCAGCAACTGGTCTTGTCTAAATAACTTTGAACTGCCTGCACTTGTCTTGAATACTTGATATAAAATTGTTTATATATCTAGAAACAGTTTTAACAATATCTGAGAGGAGGAGACCTGCGTTTAGTGTCTTTCTGTCAAAAACTCCTACAAAGTCCATTTAAAATACGGAATAATTGATAAACCACAAGTCAATTCACTGAAGAGTTTGTAGAAAAGTTGACAGTGGGCTATTTTTAAACATAATCATTTTATTTTGAAATAAATGTGCAACTCCTTTTCATGTATAAATTTTAGAAGCATGTTTCATAGCTGCTTTTAGGGAGTCACTCTTTCTCCATCCCCTTAATTTAGTTTGGCCATAGTTTCCTACCAGTGTTAATTACTTTCCAGTTTTTTTCTCCATTATTCTTAAACTCTAAATTCTGTCCTAATACCACCACAATTTTCGTTTTGTGCTGGCTGCTCACAAATTAAAACTTTGGTCTTAAAAATCCGGGTTTCACAGAAGATCTACTTGTCTCTTCCTAGTTCTACCTCCTTTCATCAGAGTGAGCTGACAAGGCTGTGTAGCCTAGGGTGGTCCTAGTGTGATCCATCAACGATTGCTGGTTGGCTTTCTGTCTTACCATCCCTCAGCATTATTTAGAATATGAGTTTGCTTTGCCCTTTACTACATAGCAGACTACTAAGTGTGAATTTTACAGAGGTTTTCATTGTAGCCTTCCCTAGTCTTTGTTTAAAACACATAACTCTGATTCCTCCACATTTGCATTCCTCAGTTTAATTATCCTGATAATGTTTCGTTGAGGCTGTTGTTGCTCAGGCCTTAAGGAATGGTGTTGCATAAGTATAAAAAGAACAACAAATTTGCCCACTACTATGGTTCATCTATCGAAATTTGAACATTTTGCAGCCTGCAAAATGCCAGCCCATACAGTTGAGGGATAAGAAATAAGACAGATGGTTTCACCTCTGTGAAACCATCAGGATTGAAATGGGAAATAACAATCATTTTTTGACTCAGAAAACCACAGACACCTTTTTCCTCTCCTGTCCTTTGCATCCTTCCAGTGATGCAAGCATTGGTATCCTTTTATCCCAGTATGACTTTCCCACATTGTTTCAGTCAATGTGTACATCATAAATGAAGAAGTAAGCAAAGAAATTGGGATTACTGGACAGAGACTGTCTTTGTTGAGCAAAACCTTTATCTTTATAACAGCACAGCCAACATGAGAGACCTCAGAAATCCTCCTGCAATTCCTTAAACAAATCATCTGCTTTGTTAACCTTTGTCTTCTCAGATGCTGAGTATTTCTCTTCTCTCCCAATCCATCTTCCATAAAAGTTTGGTTAGTGTTAATTATTCTTATTTAAATATTCTTATAATCTGATTAAAATCAGTGAACATTCATCTTATAAATCAGTGGTACCTTGAATAGTCTGCAATTCAGGTTATATAAAAAGCAGTTGTAAGTTTACATTGAATTACACCGAAAAGTAAATATAGTTCTGTCTTTCTGTAAAAGACAGTTTGCAAACCTTGTTTTCTGCTATCAACACATTGTCTATTTGTAGGAAAGAAAATCATGACCTCTTCCTGTTCCATTCTCCCACTCAGTCCTGTAAAACGAAAATAAAATGTTTGGCCTTTCAGTTATAAAAACCTTTTGGCTAAACCCTCAAGTGAGGAAGATCAGTGCATCCTCTTTGAAGCCAGTGGAGCTGCTCTGCTTTGTGTCAGCTGAAGCTGTGATCCAGTAGATTAGTTGCTTCCTTTGGAGTTAAAGCTTCATGGACTCTGGACCTTCTTTTAACTAGCTCACGAAAGAGTTGCAAAACCTCATTCTGAGCCTTTGCAGTTACCTGCATTCAAGCACCAGCTCTAGCTAGGGGTCATCTGCTTTTCTTAAAAAAAATGCACTTTACTCTGCAATACTTGTTTCACACTTGGTAGGCCAGCAGGAGTTTTTGGTGTGCCCCACACTATAATTAACAGTGCTTTTTTTCTTCTTCCTCCAGAGGATGCCTCGTAGGGACATGCAGACAATAAGTCTCATCTAAGGTTCAGTGAAAGTATTTGAGGAGATTCTGCCAAGAAACTAGTATTTCAAGATAGTTTGAACATAAAAGCCATTCCAGGGAAAACTGATCCCACAATAGGACAGAAAGCTATTTTTAAAATTGCTTCAGGCTTTGCAGCTGGGGTTTTATTTGGTTTTAGTATGTGTGGGGGTATTATTATTCCTTGACGTTTTAAAGTCCTGTGTATGGGCATTCTACAGAACAATCCTGCAAAAGTCAACAATTCCAGACACTACAGCATAGCTACTAAGCATAGGTTTTATCCATGTCTATCATTATTTTACAATAACAGAGCCACTAAGACCTGTCTTAGTCTAGGGTTTTGTTGATAAAATGCCAACATAGAGAACCTCAGGTTGCAGAAGTAATATTGTTATTGCCAAGATTCAAAACAGCAGAGATGTGAAAGATTTGAGGTAGTGTTTGTGTATTGCAAAGTTCTATTTTTTCTAACTGATCCTATGTATCTTGCCTAGGTTCTGAAATTACACAAATGTAAAAATATTTACACAGTTTCCAGAATTAATCTTGATTGAATTTAGTATCTAAACCATCCAGTCCTTCTTAATTTTTCTTGGCTTGTTTCTCTTTTTCCATCTAGTGAACTCCAAGGTGGGTCAGTGCTATTAACTTCACCTTTTTAGACTCTGCAACTGCATCCAGAGACAAAATTATGTTCTCCCTGCTCCTAAAATCAGTAACAAAACTTGCCTTGATTTCACTGGGAGCAGGACTTTCCCTGAGAAGGCTACACTTTCGAGTAGGAATATAACGAATTAGACACAGACTCAAGGTTTATATGCAGTGGTCTGGTTTTCAGCTATTCACTTGAATCAGAAATCATAATTAAGATCAAAAAAATAACTTCTGAATCATTTTTCCATCTAGGTACTTCTGTGTCCCACTGTTGCCATAATTTGTAAGTGCTTCCCAAGGTTTTAAAAATAGAAAGAACAAAATGCTCTCCTGTTTTCTTACCCCCTCCTTTATTTTCCAAACCCTGTGAAAAATAGCTTAGTTTAGAGAGGTTTACTTTGCTTTCCTTATTTGCTCTTTGCATATGTGAAGAATTTGCAGAGGAAAAGATACATTGCAGGAATGGGTCCTGCAAAAATGTTATTATTCTTCACAGTGATCAGGACCACATTCAGTGTCCATAGATCCCTCTCCTGGGAGAGTGCCATCTCTGTTAATTTAACCTCTCCCACTGGTGACACAATTCTTGTGGGAAATATTTTTGCCATACAGTCACAACAGAAGCTAAGCAGAGGTGCAACCTAATTTGATGTGAACTGTAAATTGTCTATACTTTAACATGCATGGCTTCTACTTTGTCAGCTCTGCATTGGTTTTAAGATCTTCCTGTAAACCAAGAGCCTGTTAACAGTCCCGTAACACTGATGAATGAGAAAGTACTTGATCTATTTCATAATGTGTCTGCTTTTCTTAAAAGCTTCTGAGAAGTGTGAAAAAAATTACAGTCTCCATGGTGGCAAAAGGGGCCACCACGTGAAGTGCAATTCTCTCTTTTCCATTTAAATGGAAATTTACCTTTCCATTTATCTTTCCTTCTTTCTGTATCTCTTGCTTCCAAATGGGGGTCACGCATAGGAGAAAGTAAGAATGGCAGGTCTCCAATGCAGGACTGAGTTAAATGCTCTCTGCATTGACTCTCTGATTCTCTCCTGCCGTTTGGGCAGCTTCTCTTTGGTACTCAGATGTTCTTTAGTCTTTTCATTGAAGGAAATTAGGGTTGTGGCTTTCAGTGCTGTTCTCATGGATTGCTTTCAATGGCAGTTTCTAGTGTACATATTCAGATTTGTTGGATATAAAGTGTTGAAAATATTTCTATGGCTTCTTGTTAATCATCTTAAGGTCAAATAAGAGGTCTTCCTACCAGCAGGGCAATACATTGCAATCCAGTTACTTTGTTCAACCCCACCAATTTCTTCTTGGTGTTAAAGGCTTGATTTTTGTACTAGGACAATACGCTGTTTCATTTTCTAAAGCAACAGAAAGCAAAGGAAATTTATTGGAAAAGGTGATGGCACTAGTTCCTTTTATAAAGACATAACTTAGCAATGTATCTGTGTTAATGATCTTGCCTGCTGTGTGGCTTCATTACCAGTTACAAATGAGTAAAATTACAGTTTATTCACCCAAACAGGACCATATCCAGGAATGCATTGCCACACACTATTTAAAGAGCAGGCCAAACTATGTTTATGGCAAACTAACAGAAAGGAACTCCTGAGTTTATGTTTTAAATTTCAGGAAAAAGTGAACTTGAAGGTGCTCTTACCTAGCAAGTCTTGAAAGCAGAACACAGCTAGGAATACCTGCCTCTCTTTCCTTCCTCCCTGCAATGCACATGTGTTTTGTTCATGTCCAGAAAATGCTTTCAGTAGCAAAAACTATTTTTGTTTGAAAAAGAAAAATCATCCAGGAGTCTCTAGTCCATTTACATGCTTACACTTAAACTGGGAAGGATGAAAGTGTTTTCTCTAATAAAAGATATCTAGTCCTTAATCTGTTCAAGCCTGGTTTTTTAATAGCAGTTCAAGGGAGCGGTCACAACAGTTACACAACTGCTGCCCTGGGGGAGTTAAATTTTGCTTTTGGTATCTCCTGTGTTAAGTGGAGAAGAGCCATTTGGGGCTAGAAGAATGATATATATCTGTGGGAGGGAGGGAGTAGCAGGGGTGAGGGGAGCACTTTAAATGAATTCTTTAATGGGAGCCCTTTCCAGAAGGCATCCATGGTATTCCTCTGCAAAAGGAAGAATAAGTACTCAGCACCATATATGGTGACACTTTTATGTTTTTTAATATAAACATGTACAGGCTGGAGCAACCCATGTAGATGGGTTTTGCTGATTGGCTGGGACAGGGGGGAGGGAAGGAAATGAGACCCTGCTTTGATATCTTAACATTAGAAAACATATGAGCTTGGATTTGAATAAATAAACAGTAGGCAGAGTTGGAAAGATATTCAACTTTGCAAAATAGCCCCTTCCTCTGCCTTGATTTTCCAGCTTTTTTATTTGTTTTCCTTTAGTTTGTTTGTTTGCAGCAGTTCCATTCTGCAAATTGCTTTGATTTTTGTTCAGGGAGTATATTCATCCCAGTGTAGATAGCAACAGATCAGTAAAAGCTATTTGAGATAGCTTGGCTCCAAATATAAGGGGACCAAATCCATTCAGTCAACCACCACAATGCTAGGCATGGGAAAGGAGGATGTCACACTGGGTTTGAACTGCTTCAGAGCAAAACACAATCACTTAGCTCAGTCAAGTTACAATTCTGGAGGTAGAAACCTCTGTTTTTCTGATTTCACGTAAATATTTCAGGAACCAAGTTGGAGAATGCAGCTGCCAGGTGTCTCTGATGCTGCGGGAGAGTTCAGCTTCCACAGCAGAAGTGCTGAGAGAGTGAGTATTTTTCCCAGGGACTTGCATGGGTGGGTTCTATTTTTTGCTCTGTTAATTCCCTGCCCTTACAGACCCAGGCTGGCTGCCGTTCAACCTAATCCCCAAATGTGACCCAACAAATTGTTTTCATCATACAGGCTAAGCACGTTGTACCAAGCCAGAGTAGAGAGAAGATCTTTTTTCTTTGTGCCCTTATATGGCTCCTGAAGTCATCATTGATGCAATAAACTAATGGAGTGTGCTCCTCTAATCAACCTCCCCTTCTATAAACACATTTTGTTCCTGCTCTGAGATTGTTCTCTGACATTTTTAAACCAGCCCCTTTCCTGGCTCTCTCTTTCTCTTCTTTTTCGGATCACAGTGGGAGGGAATCAGCCAGCTCTGGAGAGCAAAGAGATGGTGGAGATCATGGTAAACTAACATTTGGTAGAACAAGTGGCTTCAGAAAGATCAGCAGTGAAACCAGAGCAGCTGAGGAAGAGCAGGAAGACGTCCGAGGCGTGCTGAAGAGGCGAGTGGAAACTCGGGAACACACAGAGGAGAGCCTGAGGCAGCAGGAAGCTGAGCAACTTGATTTCCGTGACATTTTAGGCAAGAAAGTCAGCACCAAAAGTTTTTCTGAGGAGGAACTGAAAGAAATCCCAGCCGAGCAAATGGACTTCCGAGCAAACCTGCAGCGGCAGGTCAAACCCAAGACCTTGTCAGAGGAAGAAAGGAAAGTTCATGCTCCTCAGCAGGTGGACTTTCGTTCTGTGCTGGCCAAGAAAGGCACCCCAAAAACCCCATTGCCAGAGAAGGTGCCACCTCCTAAACCAGCAATTACAGATTTCAGATCTGTGCTGGGCTCAAAGAAAAAGCCACCTGCAGAGAACGGTAGTGCTAGCACCCCAGCACCAAATGCCCGCACCAATTCCGAAACCCAGAATACAACCCCTAATTCTCAAGCCCCTGTTGCCAAACCAGCAGTGAAAAAAGAAGAGAAGAATGACAGAAACTGTGAACATGGGTGTGCAGTGGTGGATGGTGGAATAATTGGGAAAAAAGCTGAAAACAGAGCACCAGCAAGCAAAGCACCAGCAAGCAAAGCACCAGCAAGCAAAGGAACAGCACCCTCCTTTACAGAGAAGCTTCAGGATGCTCAAGTAGTAGATGGTGAAAAATTGGTCTTACAATGTCGGATTTCCTCTGATCCCCCTGCAGCTGTCACCTGGACTGTAGACAGCAAAACCATCAAATCATCAAAGTCCATTGTCATCTCCCAAGAAGGTAAATTAATTGAATTAAAGCCAGCTGGATGGCACACTTGTATCCGGCTCTTGATTAATAATATTTAGTTCATTAAAGGTAATGCAATACTTTATTTAAGTCCCGTGCCAGTAACTGTTTCCAGATGCATCTTTCTTGTTATTTCAGTGGAGTACACAAGGTACAGTATTGTTTGACATTTCTTGCAGATTCTGCTTTAACAGCCTGCAGATGTAATCTTTATAAAGTTGAACTTCTTGCATTTTTAAATGCTGTTTACATAGTTAATGCTGTTTAAGGAGCTGGAACATGACGTTTATTTAAGCTGAACTTCAAGGATTTAGAACATTGAAAACAGAATAATGTTACTGCTGGTTTACAAATTCTAATTTAATTCTTCTGTATGTTTAATATTTCAGGCTTTTTATTGCAGTAAGGAACACAGAAGCAAAGAGGGGTTGTGTTATAGAAAGAAAGTACTACAACTTCAAGTCACATAATTAAGATCAAAGTTGGGAGTTGATTTACAGTGTTGTTAATGCCCCCACCACAAATGCTTTTGTTGCCTTTACAGACACTGAAATATTTGAACCCCAGTGGCCTGATGACTTTTAACTAATTTCAAAACAGTACAGAGTTTGGTAAAAGTCCTCAGAGAGAACACTTACTGTTGTCAAATCGAATGATTTCTTCATATTCCACATTCTGGATAACCAAACCCTACCAGATGAGTTTTGTATGAAAGTTAATTTTGTATCTAGACAAAACATATTTTCCTTGGGACAAAAATAGGGAGGGTAACAAATAATACAGAAAAACTTCTTCTTATCTGTTTCATAAATCACTGAGGGCATTATATGGAGAAAGACACTGTCTTGCACATTGTAGTAAAAAAGCTAATGTTCACAGTAAGGATTATAGCTTGACAAAGGGGTCTGTACTGTTAATTGTGAATATTTTTTCATTTAATCCAGACTATTTTCAGTGTTACTAAACGAGAACCAAATGAATACACACAATGGTTCGCCACAACCAGTAAATCCTTGTGCAGTGTTCCAAGCACTGAAACATGAGTATTCTTTTAAAGTGGATGCAGTCAGAAGCAACATTGCCTTCAGACAGGGTGGGGAAAAAAACATGCCTGAGGACTACATTAAGGGGATATCAAAGTAAGTAGATGGAGATAAGGAACTGGTAGCAGGTGTGTTGTATCTGGCATGTGTGTGAAGTAGCATAAAAATTTATTTATGCATATATGATGATTTTCACCAGAGGGGACTGTATAGAATAGGGGTAATAACTGTCAAGTATATGAGAAGAAATTGACTAGTGGAAATGACATCCTTGTAAAAAGGACTGATAGGATCAGGAAAGTGGGAGACAGTAATTTTATCAACCTTATACTGGAAACAAAATGTCAAGGGTTTTCTTGGAGCTGCTCAGAGAAAAAAGAAATTGTGCATTTCTAAGTTTCACATCTTCAATGAAAGTACTTCAGATAGGCAGCATCACTGTATCAAAGCTTCTGAGCTACGGTGGAGTCTCCTAAAGTCCTGAAGCTTTAGTGTTGTGGTGCTGCAGAAAGTTGTTTTCTTGATGGAAATAACATGAGTAATTGACTGTTAAAATCCCCCAACTCATATTCACTTTATAAAATGGTACTGTGGAGCTGAAAATCCATTGTATTTGTGTTTACAGTGAAGTAACCCTCATGTACATAAATGCTCTACCACCTGCCTGAGCAGGGGATGTGACTTATCCCATCCAGTTTGCCTGGGCTAGGCAAACACCCCAGAGCTGGCTTTTTGTCAGGATGTCACACTTCAGCAGTGCTTTCTATTGAGGTAAAGAACAAAGGTCACCAAGGGATAAGGACTCCATTGTTTCAAGAAAGCTTCGTGCAAGGAGTGAAGAGACTGTCCTTATGTTTGAGTTGTACCTGCATTATTGCACTAGTAGCATGCTTAGGTAGTCAGTACTATTGGTACTTCAAAGTTAAGTTTGCAAATCTTTGCAAAGGATCTTAGAAAGAAATATTACGCAGGGAAGTAAACACTACATTTTTCTCCTTTAATGGAAAGAGATGGAATGAGGATTAGAACTTTTTTTTTAAAAAAAAACATTTTTACATACCCTGTGGTACACTGAGGGGATGCATTGCATGATGGTCAACTTAGGTTTTTTCCTAACAGTACCTGCTAGCTTTGGCACTTGGAGAACAATGTATTGTTGCTCTCCCACTGAGAGATGCTTTCATGCCAACTGTTAAGTAATTAACTATGTATGCATGATACTTACTTTAACTAAGTTCTAGTTTTCTTAGAGATTGATTTTTCTCTTTTCCCTTAATTAGGAATACATGAATAGTTCATAGAATCATAGAATAGTTTGGGTTGGAAGGGACCTTCAAAGGTCATCTAGTCCAACCCCCCTAAAATGATCAGGGACATCTTCAATTAGATCAGGTAGCCCAGAACCACATCCAGCCTGGCCTTGAATGTCTCCAGGGATGGTGCATCCACCATTTCTTTGGGCAACCCGTGCCAGTGTTTCACCACCCTCCTTGTAAAAACTTTTTTCTTCGTGTCCAGCCTGAGTCTTTCCTCTTTTAGATTAAAACTATACTTTTAGGTTAAAACCATTATCCTTGTCCTGTCACAACAGGTCCTGCTAAAAAGTATTTTCCCATCTTTCTTATAGACCCCTTGTAAGAACTGAAAGGTTGCAATAAGGTCTCCCTGGAGTCTTCTCCAGGCTGAACAACCCCAACTCTCTCAGCCTTTCTGCATAGAAGTGCTCTTCAAAGTTAAGTTTGCAAATCTTTGCAAAGGATCTTAGAAAGAAATATTACGCAGGGAAGTAAACACTACATTTTTCTCCTTTAATGGAAAGAGATGGAATGAGGATTAGAACTTTTTTTTTAAAAAAAAACATTTTTACATACCCTGTGGTACACTGAGGGGATGCATTGCATGATGGTCAACTTAGGTTTTTTCCTAACAGTACCTGCTAGCTTTGGCACTTGGAGAACAATGTATTGTTGCTCTCCCACTGAGAGATGCTTTCATGCCAACTGTTAAGTAATTAACTATGTATGCATGATACTTACTTTAACTAAGTTCTAGTTTTCTTAGAGATTGATTTTTCTCTTTTCCCTTAATTAGGAATACATGAATAGTTCATAGAATCATAGAATAGTTTGGGTTGGAAGGGACCTTCAAAGGTCATCTAGTCCAACCCCCCTAAAATGATCAGGGACATCTTCAATTAGATCAGGTAGCCCAGAACCACATCCAGCCTGGCCTTGAATGTCTCCAGGGATGGTGCATCCACCATTTCTTTGGGCAACCCGTGCCAGTGTTTCACCACCCTCCTTGTAAAAACTTTTTTCTTCGTGTCCAGCCTGAGTCTTTCCTCTTTTAGATTAAAACTATACTTTTAGGTTAAAACCATTATCCTTGTCCTGTCACAACAGGTCCTGCTAAAAAGTATTTTCCCATCTTTCTTATAGACCCCTTGTAAGAACTGAAAGGTTGCAATAAGGTCTCCCTGGAGTCTTCTCCAGGCTGAACAACCCCAACTCTCTCAGCCTTTCTGCATAGAAGTGCTCCATCCCTCTGATCATTTTTGTGGCCCTGCTGTGGACCCTTTCTAACAAGGTTCATATCTGTCCTGCACTGAGGGCTCCAGAGCTGGACACAGTACTCTAGGTGGGATCTAACCACAACAGAGTAGAGGGACAGAATTACCCCACTTGACTTGCTGGCCATGCTGCTTTGGATGCAGCCAAGATACAATTGGCACTCTGGGCTTCAAGCGCTCTTTGCCGGCTCATCCACCAGTACTCCCAAGTCTTTCCCCTCACAGGTACTCTCAATCCCTTCATCACCCAGCCTGTATTGATACTGGGGATTGCCCCTACCCAGGTGCAGGACCCTGCACTTGGCCCCATTGAACCACATGAGGTTCTCATGGGTCCACCTCTCAAGTTGAAGTAACCAAGGGAGGAAAAGGAATAATAAGAGCTACAGACTACAATTGAGAACTAACAAGATCAGGATGAATATCAGGAAATGCTGTTCAGTAGAGACACTGTATGGATTAGTCTCATAGAAAGTATTTGAAGCAGCTTTAAACATAGAGAACAACAATAAAACTAGATGCAGTACTCAGGAGCCCAATGCCAAAATCCCAGATTCCGTCTTTGGCACCAAATACTGAGAAGACAGGCTCATCATGCCCACAGGTGTCACATCTTTCAGCAACACTGCCTTTGGCCAACCTTGGAGCAGCATTTAATGGGCTCTGCAGATAATCCCCTAGAGTCATTCTCAGCTGGAAGAAGGTTGAGGTCTGTGGGGAAGGAGAGGAATTCAGAGCAAATGGACTGAGCTCACATTGATGGGCTTAGATCTAGCAAAGTTACCTTTTATTTCTTTGGTATGACCTTGCACTTCTTGTATTCAACAACAAAATCCACTATGGAAGCGTATAGACCATGTCTGTTCATAGCTATTTCACCAACTGTTTTCATGCTGCTGTGATGTTTGGTGGTGGCCACTGATTCTCACTTAAGGAAAATTTTCCAGATGTATCTCACAGAACAATAACTTACTTGTTGTTAGTGAACTAGATGCTGGAAAATCTTCTATCTAGAGTGAATCATGTCTATCTGCTCATATACTACAAGTCCATCTTAGTATGGGCTACTGGCCCACAAACTGTTCAACAAAAGTAATACATGAACCTGCAGAATGCCAGGTTCTTTTGGAAATGTAATTAAACCTCTCTGTCATTGACAGAAAGCAAAAGGAGATACCAGTTTGCTCATCTACTGGTGCCATATTGTGAAGATAAATACATAAAATCTGGTTTGGGAACATGCCCACTCGGTAAAACAAGTGGCATATTTGGCCAGGAAGGGCAGGCTTACAAGGATAGTTGTGTGTAACAAGTTCACAGGCAAACTAACTGGTGCTTTTATGTAGTCACTCACTGAAAGTAACTTTCCCTGGCATATTTGTCCTAGCTGATAGTAAGGCCCTTTGTGTTAGAAACAACTCTATTCACATGCCTCCTCTGTGTCTGAAGAAGCTAACACTACATTGCCTGTCCAAGACATTAGTGTGAATAGAAGGGGAGATGTTAGCCCCACTTCGGTACCATCAGAGAAGCCTGAATTCGAGCACCAGGATCAGAATAATTACTGATTGGTGTCATCTTTGGCAAAGGAAAAATTAAATCCCGCTCCCCAAAAGACCTTAATCTTAAGGCATATTCATGCAGTATTTGTGCTGTATTCTAGTACTTAATCTAGAGCTTGCAACATATTCTATTATTCCAGGGTTAAGTTTAAATTAGCAATTAGAAGTCAGAATCTGGACAGCATTATACTGAATGCCACAATCACAACATATCTAAGATCAGTCTCATTCCTTCCATTTTACATTTCAACTATTAATACTGGTTTGTTTCCCTTTGAAATAATAAGCATCAGTCTCTTAATGATTCCCCAAATAGTATCCTGTCAGTTGATGGCATGAGTGATTTGTTCTTAAAGTATCATTTTTATGACAAAGTCTTTTATGAACATGCCTGATCTGGTAGGAGTTTATTAATGTTTTGATTTTATATTTTAGTTCTTCTAAGCATTTGTCACAGCATGGTTATCTACATTCCTCAGATTGATATGAATGTGGGTTTTGCCTGTGAAATCTGAAAATAAATGTTAACTGTAACAGAAAAAGACAAACGAGGGTAGTCATAAATTACAGCATTATGCATTTATACAGGCATGTTAGATGGTGTATGGTTAAGAAGCAGTTAATTTTAATATGAGAGAGTTCATTGCTTGAAGTTACTGGGGGCTTTTTGTTTGGAAAAATGTTTTTTAAGAAGGCTCTAGCAGACATTACAGTGGAGTTAGACATATAAGGACTGAGTAGAACAAGCTTTCTTACACTATGAACTCTTGAGAGCAGGAACTATTTTGTTTTATTTTTGTATAGTACTCGGCACAGCAGTGCCCTTTGCTAGTGTCCTTCTATGTCACGCACTCTTGGATAGAAAATCAATAGGAAATTTTTGCATGGTTACAAAAGTTGTTCTAGAAGATGAGAATAAAAGGGTCAGAAGCTGGCATCCTTACTAGACTGGAGAATTGAGGTGCACAATGAATAGAAGTCAGAAATGGCAAACTTGCCATTTTGTAGGTCAGCTTGCTCTGGGCCTTTTGGGGGTAGATTTAGTACCACATGACTGTATAGATTTCAGAGGAGCAACTTAATATAGGTTCAGGTAGCGGTGGTGATGTAGCTTACAAAATGCCCAAAGTTTGTGTTGCTTTGTGTAAGACAACCTTTTTTAGCTTCCTAAGTGTCTTGGCAGCATAAAGAGTTGGTAATCTTGTTAGCAATAATGTCTTAACAACTTTCTTGTGATTTAACGTAACTCCTAAATCTTCCTGTCAGTTCTTCAAGTCTGTGTCTGCCAGTCTAACGAGGATCTGCCATAACTCTGTTGATTTCTGTCTAATTGACTTTGAGCAAGAGATAGGTGTTTAATTAACGTAACCGCTGAAAGTAGATGGATTCTGCAGCCTAAAAAAGCTTCTTCAGAAAGTTTAAGGCTGGCGATTGTCTGACCATCAGTTCTGACACAACTCCTTATTTGTCACATGCCACAAAATTTCACTCTGTACTGTCATTTTTGTCTGAATCATCCTTCTTCCAGAAAAGCATGTAGTGTATATAGAAAATATAGAAAAAAGAGACTTTTACAATTATCACTAGTAATTTGTTGTGATGTCTAATTATTCTTATAAGGGTTTTGATTTTAAATAATGAAAAAAATCACTGTCTAATTCTAATTTCAGTTATCTAGTTTCTTCTTCCATACACTTGTTACCTTTCTCTGCAAAGCTAGAGTCCAAAACTTGACAAGTCAAACTCTCACTGACTTTTTCTCCATAATGCACTTTACTCAGCCCTTGGAGCTTGGGCTTGTTTAGTTTTGTTTTCTTCATAATACCTCTTCTTCAGTTGCCATTTGTTGGTTTATTATCTTACTTAGAAAACAGGCATCAGAAACGTATGTTGGTATCACCATCAATGAGATGGAGGTCACCTTCCTATTGCTGTGCTTACTGGAGGATATTGGTCCTCCTTCAACCTCACAACAGTGGAGCTCATGTTTGTTACTTCTGTATTAAACCTTTAAAGCTTCTGAAAACAGTTCATCCCTTTGCTGCCCATGGATGCTTGTCATTTTGCTATATTAAGCCCCATTTTCTTTGAGTGAATAGGACTCAGCTTAACAACTAAATGAGATTGTTTATGAAGACTGCCCTCTTTTCTCTCTCCTTATGTCTTTTAACCTTTCCAGCATTCTTTCTATCATCTGTAAGTTTATCAAAATTAATTTATGAATACCTCTACATCTCAGATTAAAATCATAAATAACTTTGGTCCTAGTCTGATCACAGTGGAAAACCACCAGCAACATGCCAAGTGATGATTTCCTATTCTCAGATTCTTCATGAGATTTTTATTTTGGCAGCTTGAAGTCTTCCTAAATAAATGTCATTAATTTACTGATACAGCATTAATTACAAGCAGAATAATGTGAGATAACACAAATATTTCAGTAAAGACTAAGAAAAATTACACAGATACATTTGCCAATTAAATCTCCAATCTCATGAATAATGAAAGTAAGTTTCTTAAATTGTTTTCCTTAAAACCCTACCACTTGCCAAGAATTGGATTTGACATCTTTTCTTCTCTGAAACTCATGTGAGTTTTTTCACTACTTTGACTGTTGTTGTTGTAACCATAGTCAGTATTTTCCAGGCCAGTCCACTTGCCATTTTTAAACATGACTGTAACACTAGCACATACTTGCACTTCCCCAGACAATTTGTGATTTATTAGAAAATTAACACTGTGGGCCGAGTTCCTTAACAAATTCGTTATGGCTCCTAGGCACAGTTTGTCATGGTCTTATGTTTATTAATATTGCCTAAACACTCCATACTACTTCTTTATCCCATGCGATAAAAATGAGAAAGACATAAATGTCAGTCTGCATCATGGATAGGAGTCAGGAAGTTGGCCAGCTAGATGCCAGTGCAGGGAATTAGACTTAGGAGCTGCTTTTTGTTGGTTTGTGTATTTGTTTTTTATCAGAAGTTGACTTTCTGTAGAGTTTCATGGAAAGAATGCAGAAGCTTAGAGATATTTTAAACTGGCTTGCACTATTTTTGAGTTAGTCAGAAAATCCTGTAATAGCTTAAAATGCAAGGGAAAGGCTTTGTGTATCTAAACCAGAGCCTTCACTAATCTGTCAGCTTCTGTGGCTGTTAAGGTCTTTTCTAGAGCTGCACCAGCTCCAATGTCTAAATGAAAGATCCCAGCATTCACGTTTACTCCAATTCTGCATTTTGTCGCAGTGTTTTAAAGACTGTCTGTGGACTGGTTCCTAACAAAAAGTTAAAGGGATGGGGGGAAAAGTGGATAGCAGATTCTTTTAGCTGACTTGGATTTGTGAAGGGGCAGGATTCAGAATATCCCACTTGAGGAATTAGTCTGGGCTTTCTTGTAATTGTGAGAAAATAAGCTTTTTTCAGATCATGAAGGGTTTTTTCAGAGGAAATACCAAATACTTCATTGAAAGACATTTGGCCTTCAAGCCCCGGGAATTGACTGTAGGTCTAGATCACAGAACATAGGCCTACTGGGGAGTTTCCTGTCCTTATGAAATCTCATTACATTTTGCCTGTTTGATTTGGGGTTTTTTTCTGGATTTCTAAGAAAATGAGGTTTCTACAGACATGCACTCCCTCATTCTGCCCTTATACTACTGACCCAGCCTGGCTAATACTTTTTGAACCACTGTCCAATCTAATGGTAAGTGCTAGCAGTCAACAATTACATGAAAACTAGTGGCTAAATAAAGGAGAACTACCCTAGTTACCTCATTTCCCCTTCACTCCACTGAGGACAGAATACCACCATTGCGCTGGGTAGTAGCAACAAGCCCAGCAATCCCCATTTACTTTTATGTGCCCTTCCAGTGCTGGGGAGTATGAATAAGTGGAAATAGGATACAGATTATTGCTGCAGGGGGGTGGAAGTCAGGAAAAAAAGGATGCAGCCCTTAAAAACAAAACCAAACTAGATTTCCTTTATCCTCCTCACAAAATAACTTCATTAAAATTCAACACATATAAACATTCATGAGGACTCTGATTCCAGTGGAATAAGCAAATGGGGCTTCGATCAGACCTCTGCCATGCAACCTGGTCAGGACTAGATTCTAAAAGCAAAACTAACAGAGCACTGAACACATATGACAAGTCAAAGATCATCATGAGAAAACCCTAGGATTTGCTTCTAGATTTTAGTATAACCGTGGGGAATGGCTTATCACTGGGGGGGATGTTTCTGTTTGCATATACAAAGTGTTTCTCATAAGGTATTAACTTACATTGCTTCAGTACACTGTATAGGCAACACTGGAACAGTGTGAGTGGTGAGGAATGGCCTTATGTCACATTAGTCTTTAATGAGCTGAGGAAGAGCTTTTGCGCAGGTAGAAAACACCAGCAGAAGCTAAAGTAAATGCTTTGTTCCAGTCCCTTAACGATCCATTTATCCTTACAAGCCAGACTCCTTCCCTGCAGTAAGATGGCCAGAGATCTTCATATGTATGTGTCTTTGTTCCATAGTTTATGTTCTTTTGCCACAGTATTTTTAGGTTCTAATGTGTGATCTTACATAGCTTTATCCAAATTCTTAGACTGAAAGTTATCTTTGGCTTGTTCTCCATTTGTCTCTTTAAACAGCAGAGACGTGAATTTATATTTGCTGGATGCCTGCAAGAATACTTTTCTAGTGTCCCTCCTCCATTCGGAATGGAACAGCAGCTCGTGACTTTTTTGGCTCTAGCCTGTCTCATGAAGAGTTGTCTCAGGGAAGGCATGTGACTTTTCTTTTCACCCCATGGTTGGCTGAGCACAGCACATGTGAGCAAGGGGTCAGTGCTCCTCTTTTGAGATAGTTTTCACATCATTTCTCAGGAGGAAAATAGTCATTATTTAGAGATTCTTGATTTTGTGGAGGAGGAGAAGGAGGGAAAAATTCATTTTCTTCTAACCCTTGTGTGTGTCTGGCAAACCTAATTTGTTGGTAACCACTGGAATGTTTTTTATAAGATTTCTCTGGAATAATAAACACGCAGTTTTACAATGAGAAAAGGAACGCGAGTGAATTCCCCAAGTTCTGATAGAGGGGTGTTCTCTTCAAGGATCTTTCAAGGTCCTTTTCAAGAACCAGTGTCACCTGTGCCATCTCCACATCACAAGGGACTTATTTGATGAGGATCCTGGGATTAGGTGCTCTGGAAGGCAGAAGGCAGCCTCTAGTTACCATAATTACCAAAGGCGGCAAATAGCAAGAGATGCTGGGAAACTTTCTTATGTCTCAGGACATTGGTCCTGAAAGAACGTGTCCTTATGAAAGGACATGGGGAAAGTGTATTAGAAAAATAATCTATCCAATCTTGTAATTAATTAGGAGAAACCACGAGAAAAGTAAATGGAGGGAGTAAGGTGTTTTACTGTGGCTGAAACAAGTAAAGGGTGGAAGGCTTCTGAACAATCTGACAGCACTGGGTGGAAGTGCATAGAGTCTGAGGCTGTATTTGTGCGACAGGCGAGACTTTCCAGTGAGGAAGGAGAAAGCAAGCCCACACTTCACCCTCACTGTTGGTGAGGGATATCTTTGAAGGAAAAATTCTGGAGTATTTTAATTGGGGTTCTCCCTGGAGAGCAAAGTACTTTGTTGTTCCGAGCAATGTAAGTGAACGTAAGGGATTAGGTTCTCCTTCCTCATCCCCCAGCTACTGGGAACAGCTTCTGTTTTGGTTCACAGAGTTTTAGTTTTTAAGAGGAAATGTATTTCCCTTGGGTCATACCAAGCTTCCCTTGATAACTACAGAGCTTATGTCACATCCTCTTTCTGCAAACCAAATTAAGTCAAATTTTGCTGGTTTGTTTGAAAATAAATGGATTTGTTGCAGTGACAAATTTGATTGCCACTGATATGTTGAACTTTCTAATGGATGTTTTAAAATACCAGGCACTTGTTTCTTTAAGTATTTCAAGCAAGAAGAAAATGTCTCTGAGTGCCAGTTTTAAACTTAGGCGCTATGCTTGTGAAGTCTGCTTTCACATGTAGATGCTCATGGGAGTGTTAGAGATAAGGCTGACTCAAAATATCGCAGATGGCCCCTTGAAAGAAGTCCTAGTAGTCCTACACTACTAGCACTTTTGATAAAAAATCATCTGAGTGAGGGCATCTTATCCCTGCTACAAGACAGTAGCAAGATTCTGCTCTGCATCTTCTCTACCCTCATCCATTAACCACTTTAGGGCTAAGGGGACAGCTTTAAGCACCCTAGGGAGTAACAATAAGATTCCATTTATCTATCAAGGTGGTTTTATGTTATTTAGAATTAATAAGGTTCCAATTCTGATGTTGAGTTTTTAAGGGCAAAAGAAAAATTTTCTAGCAGTAAATATCGCCTCTAGTAAAGGATTGGATTATTTGACACTTTCTGTTCCTTAATACTGCTAAGGTTTTTGTGAACTGCAACATAATATCCATTTGATCTCTCCTTCCTTTCATTAGGGACACTGTGTTCACTTACCATTGAGAAGGTTATGCCTGAAGATGGGGGCGAATACAAATGCATAGCTGAGAATGCAGCAGGAAAAGCTGAATGTGCTTGCAAAGTGCTGGTAGAAGGTAAGTACTTTGCTGGATACAGAAAAACCATTCCTTAGAACTTCCTTCTTCCCCCTTTTATTTCCCAATACCAGCCTTTATCAATCATATACACAAAAAAAAACCTCTGCGCCTTCCTTTCTGCACTTTTCATCAATACATAATTTGATGTCTATTGTAAACGAGCATGAGCAGAGAGAAAGTACAGAGCCAAGGGCTCTGGCTGCTTTGTGGAATAACCTATGTTCTCCTGCTACCCACTGTACCAGATTAGTAGAGCAGTAAGTTGAACCCATGAAGATATGTTTCTGCTCTGTATTCATTCTTTGAGTGCACGTAAGAATTCAGTGTGTTAGCCTGGGTACCGGTCTGCCCCAGGACTACGTATGGCACAGAGCAAAAATAAACAAATTAGCAGGTCAACCACCCTGGTATGCCATAGCTTTAGAACATGGATAATTTGCTGACTGAAGTACCCATTTTCAGTCTCAATCATGCTGACACTGTAGTCTTCTTGGCCTTGGGCAAATATTTTGTCATTAGGGTAAGAGCACAGACTTTTAAAACTGCCAGGGACTTTAAGTTACTTAAGGGACCTTAAGCAGCCAAATGAGCTTTTTATCAGTTCACCTTCTGGTGAGCTCATCTGTGAATACTCCCATTCTTTCCATTGTGAGTGAAAAGAACACAAAAGTAAACAAGCAGCACAATAACATAGACCTTGGGCACTAAGCCTTCACAACTGTGTTACAGATGTCATAGGAAGTCTAGAAAAGAAAACTATTGTTTGTTTTCCTAATGTAGCATGGCACAAGGTAAGAATATAATCCTGTAAATCCATCAGAAAGGGTTAGTCTTCATGTAGCTGGAAAAGGAACTAATTATACATACAATTACTGCTCATGTAATGTTGGATGCAAAAATGACCACATTCCTTACGTTGGTGTTGGCTACCTCATCTGTCTTTTCCATTTCTTAATGGCATGCTGCTTTGTACAGCTGAGAAGGGAAATGGCACCACAGCAAACTCCAGCTATTTAGGAGAGATGACATTTGATATCCCATGTCTGTGACTGGCAGAGGGGATGACTGTTATTTTTAAGTTAGAACTGTGATCTAAACCAACAATTAAAATTGCTCCCTTCTACACAGTCTGATGTCAGCACCTTAGAGCCTGATTTTCAGACTCAACAAGTAACCATAAATATTATATTCCCTTTGGTCCCATGGACTCAAATCAGATTAATGTTTGACTTCAGCTGTCAAATTAGTTCAGGGACAAATCTGTAGAATCTGAGTGTCCGAACTCAGATCTAACACAGCCTTTGCTCTGAATTACTTAAGAATCCAGAAGATTCTGTCTTCCTCTGTTAACTTTTTTAGAAAACTTAGGTGAACTTTCACATTCTTGAACCTAGAAGTAGGTGACTGTGAAATAGGTGGTTACATGACATTTGTATTATCTTTTCTCTAGTAACTAAATTTCAAACAGCTATATCATCTACAAATCCTATGAAAGTTGAACATTTGAAAGCTATAAATTAAAGAGTAATGAGTTCAAACTTAAACAGAGGAAGTTTAGGTTAGATATAAAGAAGAAGTTCTTTACTGTAAGGGTGGTGAGGCACTGGAATGAGTTGCCCAAGGAAATTGTGAATGCTTCATCCCTGGCAGTGTTCAAGGCCAGGTTGGATAGTCTTGGGTGACATGGTTTAGTGTGTGGTGTCCCTGCCCATGGCAGGGGGCTTGGAACTAGATGATATTAAGGTCCTTTCAAACCCAAACCATTCTATGATTCTGTGAATTGATACAGCTATTGCTGAGATCATAAGCCAAATCTGGGAACTTTCTTACAAAGATAAATGTCAGGATCAAATAATCTGACAAGTGGAGCCCATTAGGATTTGCATTATATGACATGCTCAACCTGAGAAAACCTTACTGAAGAAAAGGTAGTACCTTCTCTTTATATGTGTCTGTGTCATATGGGATACACATGAAAGAGTTTGTATTGTCTCTTAGCAGCCAGGGTGCCTGCAGTGCTGAGTAGTTTCTGGATATGAGCTGTGTAATCTTGAGAGTAATGAAATCCATTAAACTTGAGTCCTGTGGTGTCCCTTGTGCCATTTTTATTTTGAATGAACCAATGCATAATAAAATTTTCTTGGAAACATTTAAACACAAAGAGGAAATGCTACTTTTCAAAATTTGTTCATCTATGTAGATCACATAGACAATGGAACAGAAGCATGACATGGCAAGAGATTCTTTTGGATTAAATGACGCTTCAAATATGGCTTTGTTTCCCTTTTCTATGCACTGCCTAAAGCAGCTTTGTGCACATTTTACTTTGTTCTATTCAGTTAAAATACACCTATCATCTTAGATGGTGCCTTATCTGGTTGTTTTCTCAGGTTCTCAGTGCTGCTGCTTTCATAGGGGGCTTCTTCCTCTTTTCTCCCTCTTCCTTTTAGAATGTGACATTCTCCAGCAAGTCTGTGCACAAAATCTTTCTTAAAAGAAAAAGGACAACAATTTCCTCTAACTTTGCAGAAAGATCCCAAACAATCTAATGTTAATAGACAGGTTTCTTGTTATTGATTTTTAAATAAGATTTGTATTTTATTATTTGTTTTGATTGCAGATGCCTCATCCACAAAGACCTCAAAGCCTACTGACAAGAAGACCAAGAAGCCTAAGACCACACTTCCCCCTGTGCTGCCAACAGAGAGTAAGTAACAGTGACTTTTACTGCTTCCTTTTCAGTGGAAACAAAAGAGTGCTTTGGGATTCTGTGGTCATTCCCTTCTATTTGCAGGCATAATATCAGAAGCTTGTGCTGTTCCTTTAACCCTTGCACATAAGTCATGAGAAATGAGTTTTTGCTTCGTGGGGTTTAGAAGTAAGTGCTGAAACTGTGAGATCAGACCTAGTCCACTCTATTCTCAGTTTTCCATAATGGTGCAGTAAACTTATGACACAGGTTTATTTTTGGATGCCTTCCAAAAAGCATAGAAATTCTTGAGTAGTTTTGTTCAAGTCATATTGTGTTACCTGTAGACAAGATACTGTCTTACTATTGGTAGGCAAGATATCTTGACTGAAATGTCCAGTAGCTTAATCTGTCTTTTTTAACATGACCATGGGGAGTGGTTTAGTGAATTTTACATTCCTTGTTTTAAATGCTTTACTTGCTTTTAATGCTTTCTGAAATAACAAATCAGCTATAAATTCCCATGTTTGCTACTCTGCATGCATGCATTTGATTAAGAGGAATCTTTAAATGATAAAGTCAGCACAATAATGTCAGTTTAGAAATTCTTAATACCACTTTTAAAATTAAGTGTCCATGGAATACAAATATCTCTTAAATCAAACACTGGACTTCGATGTTGTCTGTCTAAGATGTATACCATGTAAATTCCTAAAAAAGATGTGAAGACATGAAAGACAGTTCTAATGGAATCAAGAAATATTTTATCCAGTTCTCTAAAAAAAACCAACCAACCAACCACCAAACCACCAAAAACCACCAGAACCCAAAAACAAATAAAACAACAAAAGGCAAACCCACCCCATATCCCTAAGAGAAAAAAACAACCAAAAAAAACCCCCAAGCTATAATCTGATTTTCTGTGAAGACATGAAAGACAGTTCTAATGGAATCAAGAAATATTTTATCCAGTTCTCTAAAAAAAACCAACCAACCAACCACCAAACCACCAAAAACCACCAGAACCCAAAAACAAATAAAACAACAAAAGGCAAACCCACCCCATATCCCTAAGAGAAAAAAACAACCAAAAAAAACCCCCAAGCTATAATCTGATTTTCCAGCATGGAACATTTTCACCTACTTTCAGCATGACCCAGTGCAGTTTTGTACTGACTGATGAGCACACGTAATAATTACAGTTCTGGAACTGGTGACTTACATAGAGCTATGCCCTGGACTATGGCTAGTTCTGATTTGCTGGATGAATAATATAACTTTCCCCCCAGCCAATCATTTGGGGGTGTGGAAGGGTCACACCAACGTACTCCACCCCTGCACTTTAGCTACAAATGCTGTATAAACCAGCCGTTAAGAACAATCATTTTGTTCTTGAACATTAATAGAAAAGAATGTTTTAAAGCCATTTAAAGCTCCACTGGATATCATTTTGTATAGCTTTTTCTATGCAGACAGATGCATACATTTTCTCTGATCCTCCCAGCAGTGGTAACAATCCCAGGAGAAACTGTGAGTTGGGAACTAAGTCTAAACATACAGATATATGACCTGA
>NW_009932329.1:34062-62093 GCF_000696875.1 Nestor notabilis | reverse complement strand
CCTGCTGAAATCACTGCTTGCTGTTGATTTTAGTGGAAATTAGAAGCGAGAAACTGGCTTCAGAAATGATTAGGGAAATATTAAAATAATGGTGGATGGTTTTCTTAAAGTTGCCTCATTGCATATTATATCAGTGTTTAAAATCCTTTAACTTCTCATAAGATGTGTTTTCAAAATACCCTTAAAACCTCTTCCCTGTTGCACTGAAAACATCAAGGTAACCAGAGAGAATGTTAGGAATCTGGGCTTTGGAATAGTTTTTTGAATACTTTGGGAAATAGATATTTAATTTTAAAAGGATTTGGCTGCAGAGATTCCACAGGTGGTTTTTAACATCTCAGTCTCTGAGGACTGCAGGTATTCATCTCCCTGAAATGAGTGTTATATTTGTATGTTATTCAGGGGCAAAATATAAAAAACTGATCCAGTTGACTTTACAGTTTCAATTTAAATTAAAATCCCTTTCAGAGGTAGATATTTTTACATTCCCTACCTGAAAGGGAACAGGCTTAACAAGTCACAGATTTGTGCATCTTACTCTATTTCTTGCAAAAAAGAAGGTTAATAAAGAAGAACTATGAATTAAGATGTCCCAGTCTAATAAGGAGATGAAATTTTACTCTGATCTCTTCCAGTCTTTGTTGCCACATTAACTAACCAACAGTCTTAATGGCAAGTAGAGTGTGAGGAATGATACTGAAGAAAGAGATGACAAAAATTTCTATTATTCCCACTGAAAAAATTCTGAATTTTGTATAGTGGATTCAGTTACAACAGAAGCTATATACTCTCTGGCATTTTTAGAAATACTTCTCAGAGGAAAAAAAAAATCCATATTTTTCATTTTGTGTAAGAATGTGCAAGTCAGATTTCATGGTTAGCAGCTATGTCCACCTTGTCTCCCTTCAAATAGATTATAAGTGATCCTTGGGTTTTGCCCTAGTAGAAACCCTTGGGAAAGTAATTAAATTTTAGTTCCTGAAAGCAAAAATCAATACAAATGAATGTTGTCACTATGTTAATCTATAAAATTTGTCTTACTGTGAGAATAGTTGCTGACCCAGGTTATTTGGCGGCTCGTTTTCACATTATTTTATTACTGGAAGCTTGGGGTTTTTAAGCTGCAGAAATCCAGCAGTATTCTAAACCAGACCCTGGTTTAGAACAAGCAGTTATTCTCAGAAAAACATCTATGAAGGCAGCTTTGTAGCGTTCAATGCTTTAATGATATCCCTGAATGGATGTGTGCGGTGTCTACATACAGAAAGATTGCCTCCATGGTAACAAATTAGGAAAATTATGATATTTGGTTTTGCTTACAATTAATATTGTGTCACCAGAATTTAGTAATAATTACAGCTCTGTAATGATAAATAGAATAATTAATAAAGTTTCTAAAAGTAACAAACAGATCCACCTTTGAATCTGATTGAAATCAATCCTAAGGAAGCATGGAGGATGGACACCTCCTTTTCAAATGTTGGAAAGCTTTCTTGATCCTCAGCCTCATTATTAGTTTGTATGCAATATCCCAAATATTATATTTTTGTTTTTAACTGACATCCCAAAAATGTACATAAACCATGAGTTTTCCAAAAGTTCGGGGTTTTTTTCCAAAGGGTTTTTTTTTTTTCAAGATTTGCTGAGGAAAAAGGCATATTACAACAATTAGATGCTATTTTTTAAAACTTCACCACAGCTGAGCTTAGCAACATAACTTTACTATAGTAGGAAGAAACTGTATTCTCTTAATTGTTACTGAGAAAAGAATTTGCTTTAAGGCTTTAGAAAATAACCCTCCTAAATCTAAGCATTGTTTTAAAGGGTTTAGAAAGAAATGCCACTGCTTTTTGTAGGGCTAGTTCACTGTACTACTTCCAGTAAATATTAAGAAATAGCAACTATCACCTGTCATAATAAGTGGTATGAAAACCTAATAGGATATCCTGGATTCCCTCATCTGAGTAACACTTGTTAAACCCGCTGTTGTCATATCCAAACCACATACATTGAAGGGATGACCTAGAGCAGAGTTTGATTGCTCAAATAAATAGAAGTTCTTCTGCTCAGTTAAAATTCAGTTACATCAAAGAAAACAACTTCTTCCACACATCTTCAAGTAAAGGAGCCCAAAATGCATTACTAGCAGTACTTGGTAGCTTGCTGTTATAAATCTTTTGTATCTCCTACTATATAAAATGTTTTATTTCATATCAAACACATCAAGTTAGAAACAATGTATTCTCTTGCTGACAGTGTTAATAAAATGTCACAACTGACACTGTCCAGACCAAATCTTCTGGAAGGCTGCTCTGTTATCTTCCCAGATCTGATTTCTCGATGTTATTGGTACTTGAATGCAAGGCTGAGCAGTGGCATCTCTGAACAGTGTGTCATAAAAGTAAATATGTCAGACTGAACTCCTTATCATGTTATATATTCTTTTCCATGGGGGAGGAAAGGGGAAAATTCCAAGCATTTTAATTACCATGGAAAAATTGTGAGTCAGTGGCCAAGTGATTAGCATGCAGTTCTGTTCTTTACTCTTAAATAAACAATCTTGTCAGCAACCACCATTTTAAGAAATTGTCATTAAATCACGAAATTTGATGCATCTAGTTTAGATAATATATAACTAAATTAGTAAACACTTGAAGTATTTTGTTTCCATTCTATCAATATAGCACAAAACATGGCACTGATTAATATACAATGTTTCAAAATCTTCATTTCGTGTCAGATAGTTTTGTCCTCAGTATAAAACTTGCCACTTTCTACAGGAAGAACTCAGTTATTAAGGAAGTAATTGATGAAGTCAGACATGTTCTTTTAATTGCAGAAATCAGAGCACTGTGTAGCAGCTGTGATCTGGTGACTGTTGTTGTCCTCTTTGGTCCCTGGGATACTCTGAGGTGCTTTTCAGGGTCAATGAGGCTATTCAAACCAGTTTTCTCAGTCCTATTCATTTCCCAGAATATCCATGCTGCTCTACAGGCTGTTGCAAGAAGAACCAGGACATTTGCCACACAGTGAGTGCAAGTACTTAGTGAGTTAGAACAATATGAATTACATCGGCAGGGAAGCCCCTGACCAAACTTTTTCAAGAAAAAAAAAAATCTTCTTTTCTAATGGAAACTGAAAATTCCTCTTTTATTATATAGAAATAAAATTGCCACGAGCTATTTTTAAGAACTACGTATGATTTCTCTGTAACTCGGAATAATGAAAGCTGCTGACTTCATTCCTCAGGATTGGAGTCCAAGGGTAAATAAATGTGGCACAATGCTTAACAACCAAATTATCCTGAAATAAAAAGGCAATGTAAGGTTTAACTTGGTGCCTCTGAAGGCTGGTTGAATCCACAGATTCAGTTACTGTACATATTAAGAGAGCAATGGAGAAACACTAATTTGTTGTGTAAACCACCTCTCCTTAATGCCCAGTTTAGCGCTGTTTAGCTAATGCTGGGTATGTATTTTGAATCTCTGCCAAGTTACTTTACAGCTCACACCATACTGACATTTTCTGAGTTACTGCTGGCACTGAACAGTATTTTCCATGTGTTTTTCATACAGTCCATCCTACATATCTGTATGTTGACAGAAGAAGGCAGAAATATTTATTGACTGTCTCATGCAGTGAAAAATGAACCCAGGTTTTGCAACATGGCCTTGAACTGAAGAAATTCCATATATTATTAATTCCTAGTTAAGCCATTTACTAGAAATTGAAAGCTGGAGGCATGTAATAGAAGTATTGACCAACGTTTCTTCTCTATAAATTAGGAACCTAAATCCATCAGCTTAATTAATGTGCAAAAGCAGATGACACCTAGCTTTTTCGACTGAAATCATTCGGAGCTCCTAAACGTCCAAATGACCTGACAGTATTTTCCAGCAAAACAGACAGGGTAACAGGCTGGTAACCTAGTTTAGATTCCTGTTCCTACACACCTGAGCGCAGCATTTTCATCTAATTGCAGGTATTCTTGCAGGACATGAGAAACATTAAAATTAAATACATATTTAAGAAACTAGCATTGTCGTCTTGCTCCCACCAGAGCTTTTAGTGAAATTCACGTGACCTGGGTTGTTTTTGTAAGCTCTATTTGATACTGGATCTCTTCTGCACTGCTCAAATTTTTCTTTAATTGCAGGAATTGCTCAAACATTGTGCTTCTAAATTGCTATGGAATTGTTTCAAACTCCAGCTGAGCTGTTTTCAAATACTGAGTTACTTTCAGGGTACTACATTGCATTAGTGAAGCTCTGAGTGTGCTAGTATTTGCTAGCTCTCTCTTGACTGGAATGCTAGAGTGAGAATTTCCTGGATTTTTATATTTATTTTGAGAAGGAGGTAGATGGATTTTTTTGAATTAGAGGGCAATCTCTGCATGATTTAGAAACTAAATATGGGATATTGCAACAAAATAACAGTTGTTTTTAATGAAAAAATAAAAGCTATTAAAAACTGTTCTGAAACACATAAACTCAAGTAACTGACTTATATGGCATTTGGTTTTCTAATTTCTGCATGTCATCAAATTTAAACCAGAGTTGCTTTTCTATTTCATTGTATTTAGATCATAAACAATTATTTGGAAATAGTATGGGGAATTTGCTCCTTTGGAAGCAATGAAGTGAAGCTGTTTAACCTTTCAAACATTGATGAAGTTTTCAGGCTACTGGTATTAGTGAAGTGTGGCTGTCATTTTTTCTCTGTAGTAATTAGCATAAGTTTACAAATGTACAAATATATCGGAAAGTAATGATATGTTGTCTTTTTCTACTACAATTGTAGCCACCATCTTTCTCCTACTTCGTCTTGTCTATGCTGAGTAATACTTGTGCTAAGATTTTGAATCATCAGCAAAGTTTGTGACAGAAGCAAGGTAGACCTGAATAATTTGTGGTCTTGCCCACAAGGCCAAGTGTTTTATTTCTTCTGTACGTCAAGGTGTCAGCCACTCCATGCTTCCTAGCACAGCAGTGAGTAGTGAAGCTTTACAGACAACAGTCACCTTTGATTCAGACCCTGATACCTCCCCCCAGAAGGGTCTGAAGGAGGTTACACTGTGATTCATTTGCATGTGGGAGAAAGAGACCTCATAATAGCACATCCCACATTTCTGAAGCATTCAGCTGAAATGTGGAAGAAGGAGCAGAGACTTGAATCTGGGTTTTCCATCTCCTGTATAAATATCCTTGTTACCAAGATCTGACACAATATGGACATGACTTCTTTTTTCAGCTTCTCTTACAGGAAACTTGAGGGGGGGGGGGGGGGAGGGGGGGGGCGGGGGAAGGAGGGGGAGGGCAACAATTTAGTTTCTCTCAGAAGATGAAATCTTGAAAAGTTTTGCATGAGAGGAACACAGTTTCCTATGTGACTATAGTATTAGAGTATGTTGTTAGCCTTTGTCCTATCCTGAGCTAAAATGAGGCTGTTCCACAAGCAGACAGAAGCAGGGAAAAGTCTTGCTCCTTATGTTAAGGGAGTTAGGTATTTATTGTACTTGTTTACTTGTACTTGTTTACTTGTACTTATTACAGTAAATAAACAGGTGCTAAAGTCCATCACTAAAGAAGACATGCACATAATTTTTAGCATGTCCCTCAAAGACAACAGTAGGAATTATGGACTGTTTGGCAATGCTATCTTGAGTACACCATGGTTTTTTTCAGACTGTAAGAGTTGTACTTCATGCTTTATGAAAGCAAGTTGTGCAGACAGCCATTTCAGGGGAGGGCTATGCCTATTTTTAGCAAAATTCCAAAAAAGGGAAGCAAAAAAGAGAGACGGAGGCTTCTGAATGTATCTGCTCTCTCAGATTCACCATCAGAGCGAAGAACAGCACAACCAAATGTCCCCCAGCTATCAGACTGTATGGGATCTTTCCCTTTTTTAGCTCTTGTGCCCCACCCAGACATAAGCTCTCTAAGAGGCAAACCTGCCAGTAAAGTTATGTAAATACCAGCCTTGTAATGTTTACATTAGATTGTTTCTAGAAGGCAGATTCATTTAAGGAGTGAATGTTATGTCCTTTTTCTTCCAGGCTGGTTTTTAGCTTCAGCCTGTTTCAATGTAAATATCAAAAGAGAGACTAACTGCCTTTTTTTTTTTAAGAAAAAAAAGCAGCAGAGGCAGACTAACATCTTCAAGAGTCTCCAAGAGGCTCAAATATTTTAATGAAAGCAATCATTTGACCTTGTCAACTTTGGGTAATCTTTTTTTCACTAACTGTCTCCAGCAGCTTTTGAAACAAAAGTTGTGTTTCAAAAAGATGCATGAGATGAACTGGTATTAGGGAAGATGTAAGAACAGTGAAGTGTATGCTATTAACCAAAGAAGTTAGATTCACAGCCCTTGTCCTCATCCCCTTCCACACTGCCCCTGCCTTTCATTTCTGCTCAGGGCTATTTGTGTCTGCAAAACAGGATATTCAGCCAGACCTTCCAGCAACCCTTTGCAATCTGCATGGTTTCATGAAGTCCAGTGACAGTCTGAATATACTCAGTTCAGCGAATGTAATGTCCTGCTGTGTAAAAACTAAAAATTAAACAAAAATTTTGTATTTATATATAAAAAGTAGTACCCTGGCTGAATGAGGTGATGGGTTCATCTTCTTTGCTTACTGCTACAGCGATCTTCATTGAAGTGAAAGGCTTAACTATCTGAAGCATAGCCCTTTGTTTTATTCTAGGGCTAAGAAGGTAAATGTAATAACCTGGGGTTCACTATACATCCTAGCCTGTATAGAAACATTGTTCTTTAACAGTGATGAATTGAACATTACTAATTGTAGTTGTCAATGAACAAACTATGTTATTGGGATCCCTTCTGCAATGAACTGAGAGTGGCTGATAAGAGGCAGAGAAAAGTGAGAGAGGTATCTGACTATACAGATATCCATTCTGCACATGTATTGTGCAAAGGCAGAGAATGACACTGTCAGCCAGCAAGAAAAAAAATAAATCTGGGGATATCAAGAGTCACAGGGAAACATGAGTATTTGGAGAGTGTGATGACTCCACCAGCACCTTGCTTGTTAACTAAGATACTGCAACAAATATAGAATGCAGGCCAAGAGGTGATAGCTGAGTGAAAATCATGCTGGATGAAGGAATTTGCTTTTCCTCCTATTTGTCTGAAGTGACATTTCTGAAAAATAGCTATAGGATCTGCAACCTAGGATGGCACTTGACAAATGGTGCTTTTTCCTCATTGTTAGTGCTCTTTGTTCATATCAGGCTTAATGGAGTGTAGAAGTAATCAAATTTATGTCATTGCTTTAGCTTGTATTAAAAGCCATTATAGCCCTGAGGACATACCCAGCAGCTATTTTGTTCTCAGTTTAGGGAAGAGCACAGATTCCGATGTCACATACAGCACGCACACACACAAAAATGTTTACGTGGTTTTAAATCATATAACTGAGTTAGTTTGCATCTAATGAGCAACTAATGGATGTTTTCCATTAATAGGGATATTTAACAGCAGATGATAGGCCAAACTCTACGGAGCTTCCAGGTGGCACCTGATAAGTAGTTTCATTCACGTAGCTGTGACTAGCCTGAAATAAGGGTTTCTGCTCAGGGCATAACCATACAATGACAAAGAGGAAAGCTGCTTTGAAAACACCACTTGTTGCTTTTGCTCATACACCTTGTCCAGGAAAGAGGGTCTGGAAACATATTTATAGTCACTAACTACAAATACCTAGGGCACAAGTCAGTCTGTTGGTGGCCTGAAAAGTAATGGGTCCCTTTAATGAGCAGTAGTGCTTATTGAAGGCCTTCATTTAAACAGGGTTAAGCCCACATGGAAAATGTGGCAGGACATAGCTCATGTCCTGGTGGTCCAGTTATACTAGGATAAACACCTCATAAGTACTAATCTAAACAATTAATTCCGTTAAGCTGACAGTCATTGAAGAAAGGCTTTTTTGGGAGATATTCACCTGTTATTTTTTGAGGTGATCCTGCCCCTCTGCTCTGCTTTCATGAGACCTCACTTGGAGTACTGTGTGCAATTCTGATGTCCTCAACATAAGAATGACAAGGAGCTGTTGGAGCAAGTCCAGAGGAGGGCCACGAGGATGATAAGGTGGCTCGAGCACCTTATTGAGAATGAAGACAGGCTGAGAAAGTTGGGGCTGTTCAGCCTGGAGAAGACAAGGCTGCGTGGAGACCTCATAGCAGCCTTCCAATATCTGAAAAGGGCCTACAAGGATGCTGGGGAGGGGCTCTTCACCAGTGATTGTAGTGGTAGGACAAGGGGTAATGGGTTGAAACTTAAACAGGGAAAGTTCAGGTTGGATATAAGGAAGAAGTTCTTTACAGTGAGGGTGGTGAGGCACTGGAATGGGTTGCCTAAAGAAGTTGTGAATGCTCCATCCCTGGCAGTGTTCATGGTCAGATTGGATGGAGTCTTGGGTGACATGGTATAGTGTGAGGTGTCCCTGCTCATGGGAGGGGGGCTGATATCTTAAGGTCCTTTCCAACCCTAACTATTCTATGATTCTAAGATACTATGACTCAGCTGTAAGTACTGCAAGAATATCCTCCCTCTCCATTATTCTGTTTCTGGTGCCTACAAAATCAATAAAGACTGAGCATATAAAAGCCAACCATACTTTGAGAGACAGTTAGTATTAAATGGAAGTTTATAAAAAAGAAGGTGGCAAAATTTTTTTCTATATACACTGCATAGTGAAACATTCTCCAGAATGAACTGAATAAACACTGGTGTTGACACCTAAACCATTACATACTTATTAAAGCATTTGGTCTTTTAACAACCCATAAGCACATTGCTTACTATCTCCAATGACTCTAAAACTTAAAATCAGTGTTCGCATCTGTTTGTTGCTTGTTGCTCAGTGTCTTGCTTCTTTGAAATAATTTAAGAAAACAAACAAAAAATGCCAGTCTTTTGAAACTGTTATGGCTAACACTAGGCACCTATGTGCCTAGGTATTCAAGAGCGCTTAGCAGATACTGCTCCTGTTGGAAGCAATGGCATCTTAAATGCCAGACTACTTTAATCAAGCTGCCTACTTGAGCATAAGAAAATAACAAATGTCCTTTCACAGCAGAGGCTGTCCTCTGACAAGGATGCTCAGGATAGCAGATAAAAAGAGAGTGCTTTAAAAGAAATGAGCCCCTCCACTTCTGGAATTCAGTGGTTTGAAGGCATACAGATTGTTCCTTTTAATGGCTACCACTACACCTACCTCTTATGAATTTCTTCTTTTGAACTTGTTTAAGTTTCTGTCTTGCAAAACGTTAGTTCTCTGTTAATGTAGATTATGCATGCTATTTTTAAAAACACTTCTTTTGTTTCTTTTATGCCTACTGCCTGGTAATTTAGTTGGGTGGCCCCTAGTTCTTGTTTTGTGAAAAATAGTAGCCATTATCTACCTACCTGTCTTCTCCACTATCTTTCTACTTAACGTTCACAACTTGTAGAACATCGTCTTCCCAAAATTTACGTGCCCAGATTTCAAATTCTGGGCCATATTTTTTGATGGCATGACCCTTTCTTTTGTGAAGAAAAAAGCGGGTGAGGCAGAGGAGTGATACTAGTAATTACTGCCTGTGTACCACTGTTTCTTTGCTAGCTCACAAGTGGTATAAGAAAAAGTATGTGGCATTAAGTAGCCTACATTTAACTGAGCTCATTTAGCATTGATTATACTGGAAACCTGAGCAGAAATTCAGTATGAGATGGATCTTGGCCTAGTGTTTTCACCCCAGTGAACTGCTGTAAGAAACAGAGTATGACAGATTATGAGAGATCGGTAGCAGAAGTCTTTGGTTCTTTTAAAAATTTCAGCTTCAAATGTGAGTTTTCTGAGGATCATTCAGGATAATAAAAGTGTTTTTAAAAAGTATTTTTAATTCTTGAGTTTAATATGCTGAAAGAACATATTATATTTTCATATACCAACAAAGCATCGCTATGGATGTAAGCTTTGCAGTTCATCTGGTACCTTCCAAAGCCCACCTTTGAATTAACTTTTTTTTTTTAACTAGGTGAAGCAACAGTGAAGAAGAAACCAGCTCCAAAGACTCCTCCAAAAGCAGGTGATTTGTTGCATGTGTCATCCTGTAGAAAAAAATAGTAAACCAGTACAGTTTTAAAGAACAGACACCACATTCCTAAGTACAGCTGTTTGGCTACTAAAGTTGTTTGCCTAAGTGATTAAATGGTGGGTATGCAAAGCTGCTTTTTCAAACCTGTTCATAAGGTTATACTGTGCTAAGAATTAAATTATGAGCATGCAAAAAGGTTACCATCAAATAAACTATAGCAAGATCCTACCAAATGTCAGCACTAGTGTTGTAACTCATGCCCTTTTCTATATCAACAAGACACCTTAGCATTCTGTGAAGGAGATTTTTCTACATACCACAGAATGCCACCTCTGCATGAGTCGCTACTACAGAGAAGTTGCTAGATTCTACTTTTCCTCATAACTGGCATTATGGTAAACTGTTCATGTGTTTGCATTCTCCTAGGCAAAGCTGTCTGTGATTAAAGTTAACACCAGTGTTCCTCTATGGGAACCTGCTTTCAGTGTCTTAAAACTTTGTCAGAGTTTTAAAGCTGCTTTATTTGCATTGAACAGAGAAAGAAAGCACTTTTGTTTTCTCACCCAGTAGCCCTGTGCTTTGGAGAGAAATGTTACATTTGTGAATGAGGTCATTTTAATATTTTTACCATTTCTGTCAATATGTCCTTAAATCTGCACCAATATTTCTTATCATGCTGCTTGCTCATATTAAGCAACAGAACAGGTTTTACCCTCGTGTTGTCTGGGCTGTGATATTTCTGGCATTTGTCCCTAGCAGCTACCAGGGGTCTGGCGCATTCAGCATCACAACTGAGAGTCAGGAAGTAGCTCTATTAGCAAAAGAGATGTTCTGCCATCTATTGATTCTTAGGCAGTAAGAGGGAAGAGAAGGAGAAATACCTGATTCAGAAATGGAGGAGTATGGGATTGCAAGATTTAAAAGAAGCACTGTAATACACAAACAAAAGGATCTGTCATTGCTCATGGGAAAATCGAGTGTGATGGAAAAAAACATCAGTTTCCTTCTTTGTCTCTCTAATAGATGTCCCACATGATGTTTACCTGGCTACTGAAGCCACAATCTTCATAGGCAGGTTTTGAGTCTTACATTCTCTGAATGCTGCCGATGACAGTAGGGAGCAGGTTTGCAGACTGCCTCAGCACGCACAAATTGGCTGGAACCATTCTTCAAAAATACAAAGCACAAAAGAAAAAAGAAGTTTTTCTGAAAAACCCAACACAAAATTTCACAAGCTGTATATCTGGAATTGGTGGTAGGGTAGGGGCTAACACTTTTGGATTTCTGTGCTTTGGTCTAGCATGAGTAAACTTCTGCCGTGTAGCTTGTTATTGCTTCACTACAGTAGAACTAACAATGTCCACAAAATTGTTTTATTGCAAACAACAGATAACTGCTAATCTGGAATTCAAATGCTACTCTGAAACCGCTGAGTTATGTACATGTTTTGAATTTCATGAATAATAGAAAATACAGTCACCTAAAGAGAGATTTGAGGTTTTTTATTTATTTGTTTGTTTTTCCCACCAGCTGCTCCTCCTCAGATTACCCAGTTCCCAGAGGACAGAAAAGTCCGTGCAGGTGAATCAGTGGAATTGTTTGCCAAGGTGGTAGGAACAGCACCAATAACTTGCACCTGGATGAAATTCCGTAAGCAGGTAAATTGTTTTCTGGCCTGTTTTAACAATCATTGAAAAAGTAGAGCTGGAAAGGAACAACAGCAACCCATCTTGTCCATTTCCCTTCCCCAGGAACTGGCAAGGTCCGTGTCATTCTTGCCAGAGGTTTTCTGCACCTCGTCTGAAAACATTCCAGTTATGAGGTTTCACAACCTCCATTAACAACCTATTTCAGTGCTTAAGTATCCATAATGTTAGAATGGTTTTCCTAATGCCAAACACAAATCTAAAGCTATGTTGAAGGGGCAAAATGCCACATAAGAAGCTTGAATTAAACGTCTTACAACACAAATGTCACCATGCAAGGCACAACAACAATTATGTAGCTATGGGTGCCCTCATCCCCTAGGTTTAGATTTCCTTCTACTTGAATGAATGTCATTGAACTATGTTATATGTGTCTGTCTGTAAGGGCAGTTTCTAAGGAGAGTTGTTTTAGTGAATAATAAAACCACTTTAAAGCAAATAACCCAATATGCAAGTACAAACTAGAAGTTTAAGTGCCATATTAGGATAGAGCAAATATAAATATGTACTGTAGCTGCTATTTTGTTTACTTCATTCTGAACTCATTATGCACTTTATAGAACATAAATAAAAACATCTCCTCCTACAAGTTTAGACTCTAAATCCAGATGTGTCAGCATTTAATTGAAAGAATTCAAACCAGTTTGCTAGTGCAAAGGGTATTCCAGAGTCCATCTTTGCTAACCCCAAATAATCTCTTACTTTAGGAGAAAGAGTGATTTTTTCTGAACACCTGTCTTTTCTTAAAATTCTTTAGTTTCAACACTGGAGTTAAAAAGTGGCCTACTTATTTCTACAAAAATCAGTCTCAGAAGCTCCAGTGACATGTAGTGCCTATTTTGCTGAGCTCTGTAGTAACATGTGGGTAAAAATGAACCCCTCAAAAGTGAGTTTCTGGTTCATGCAGAATTCTGAGAGCATTGTTGTATAGAACAGTCCTATTTACATAGATTTCAAGGCCATTTTTATATACAAAATCTATGTGATAACAGAAACCAGTACCTCATAATACCAATATCAGATCCACAGTCTGTGATTGTACACATTTTTTCTTTTGTAAAATGTTATTTTTACTATCTTTATATTTCTTCTTTAGTTATTCATTATGAGACAATATAAAGGTTTGCATTAAATGACAATTTCTAAATGGTTCATTATCACAGGTGGATCAGATAGAAAAGAAATTACTTCAGGAGGGTTAATAAACACTGTAGGAGGACAAGTAAAGAAATAACTTCAGGAGGGTTAATAAACACTGTAGGAGGAAAAGTGAGAGCAGCAGTCTTTCATTTATTAAATTAAATGGGGAGCCAGTTACTATGTACTGTGCTGCATCATTAATTTATTTTCTTTTTCACTTATACTCTACCACATATAGTTTTATTCTCGGATTTTTCTCTTCTATAAATGTGTTTGATTTCAACTTTGTTCCATTCCCAGTCCTAAAAATTAAAATTACCCAAGTGTTCTTAGAATTTTCCTGGGGGTCATTTGTAGTTGTTATTTGAGGAGATCCATTAAGTGGTGAGTTGTGATTTCAGCCCTGGCACTGTATTCTGCAGCATGCAGGAGGGACTCATCCTCTCCTTGTTCCTGCCTCACATTCCCTTAGGTTCAAAAGAGCCACTGGCTCCTCTCACAGGTATATTCTAGACAAATATTTTTTGCTTGAAGAAGGGAATGTTGCAAAGTTGTGACCCATACTGATGATCGTGATGGCAATCTAGTGGAGGGATGCTGGAATTGTGCTCAGCTAAAAACGGAAAAGCCTTTGAAAGATCTCTTTGTTAGTTGAGCAACAAAGTCCATTGTTTAACACTGCTAACTGTCAGAGCTTCCTAACTACGACCAGTGATTTTCTTTTGGGAACACAAGGATCCAAATTCCTATTCCCCACAACCATTGCAAACCACTGAGTACCCTTCCAGGTCTTTCTCTGCATAACGTGGATCTAGCTCTACTAGACTGTTTTGGTTTTTTTATTACTATCACCCTTTGACTAATTCTAATAAAGCAAAACATAAAGCCAGTGTAGAATCTCAGAAGAACAAAGTATGGGGCAGGGTGAATTTTCAGTGTAATTTAAACTGTAATCCTACATAATCCCATTTGCTAACTTTCTATTCTAGTTACTATAGAAGCATCTTTCTCAGGTTACTTTTGGGCATGTAGCAATGCATGTGTTCTATCTCAGCTGAGGAGAAAACAGGGAAAGTCCTGCTCTTAGCTTTATAATTTTTTATTCTCTGAACATATGAGACAAGATAAGGCAAACAGGCTTCATACTTAATGAAATTCTGGGAATGAGTTGGAAGAGTCACTTATCTAAGAAAGAAGTGGTGGGAGGAATAAGGGCATTGACATTATGTTGTCTGTTTCATAAGAACACAGTGTACAGCTTCTGTAATTGCAGTGAGGCATTATGAGGTTGTTCAATAATCTATCATGTCTCAAGCTAATACTGATTAAAATCTAAGTCTCTTTAGCCATTTATGCTATGATAGCTTTGTTTTAATTAAAAACTAGCTCATAATATGCCTATGGTGTTCAGCTGAGATTTTGATTTTTGTCTCTCCAGAAAATAAAAATGCTTTAGGAGAGCTAAATTTGCTCTTTCTATGTCTCTCTGCACAGCTGTAGCATTACAGCTCCATTTCAGGCAATATCATTTTCACTTGTTCAAACCCAAGAAACTGTTAACCTGGTTTATGTGGAAATACAGAATAAGGCTGGTTAAGACAAGAGGATTCAAGTCACAGCTATAGAACATTTGCACATTAGGCCTCTAAAGGGGAATGGCAAATGAATCAGGGTATTTAGAGCTGAAGTCTTGTTCTGCTGTGGTCTCTGTAGATATGTGAGAACAAACTTTGTTCTTTTGCCAGTTACACAGTTTGCACTTTCAGCCTGTCAAAGAGGAGTTAGAAAGTGAAACTCCTGTTCCTTAGTGGAGTCCTAAGTACTCCCTGTTGCCTTTGCAGGAATGGAGCCATTATAATGCTCCATTGCATTTTTTTATGTTTTGTGTTCATTCCACTCTTTACCAGCTGCACATGCTCACTGCTGTAATAGACTTATCTACAGATAACACTCAGTATAATAACCTTGTATTGTAATCTGAGCTCTTCCAGATATGAAGAAATTTGTCCCATAAAATCTTTTTTTTCTTTTGAATTTGGCAGATTGAAGAAAATGAATATATTAAAATCGAGAATGCTGAAAACACCAGCAAGCTAACAATATCATCAACAAAGCAGGAACACTGTGGATGTTACACCCTAGTTGTAGAGAACAAACTTGGCAGCAGACAAGCTCAAGTCAACCTTACAGTTGTTGGTGAGTCCATAAGAATGTTTTAGATACATATTTATTCTTCAGACATCACTCTATATTTGCTTTATGTATGATGATATGCAAAAAATTAAATAAAATAATCAGATGAGTAAAGAAGACTGAAATTAAAATTTAATACTTTAAAAAATATCTGGACTGGACATTGTAATAAGGACTATAAGCAAGTTCAGTAGGGCTGTACTGTGCTTTATTTTGAAAAATTATTAATTATAAATGGAGGAACAAAATAACTCAGACTTTAAAAGAAAGAAAAAAGAAAGAAAACCCAGCTAATGTCTCACTGGGGATTTTTTGTTGGATAGGACTTCTTTTTGCCATTTAATCTTTGCAGCATCCAGATGTTTGCTAGACTGCAGATTTTAAAACTGTTAGTTCAGGAAGGATTGAGGTGGTTTCTATTAGACTGTAAATTTGAAAACATCCTGTTGCTTAGGGGAGGAGGTTTTATCCTTTTAATTGAAATTCCTACCATTATCTACTGTTTTATAGTGACAGAAAACAATGAATAAAGGCACTCTGTTTTACATATGGAGCCCTCTGTATATGGGCTTTTACATACATTTATTTCAAAGCTTCAAACAGCCTTGTCAGATGACACATTCAGGACATCAACTTTGTTGTAGCAGGCTATGGACAGCTGCAGATAGTTGTAGACTGGTAGACAGTTGCAGTATGTTTGCAGCCTAGATCTAGACCTGCTAGCTTGAGTATCAGACAAAATCTAGAGCTGTGACACCTAGCTCTGAAAGGGATCATGAATCCACCTTGGTGTGGATACACAGCAAATGGTTTCCAGGGAAATCTAGGGAAGTTCACAAGCAAAGGGAGTAATTTGGTTAAAACATTAGTCTGCTGGATGGGTTTATTTTTAGCCTCTGTTATCTGCAGCCTGCAGAGGGTACTGACACAAGGCAGGGGAGGGCAGAGCTTGCCCAAGCATTTGGATGAATTCTAGTTCAACCAGCAAAGCTGCATCCTAATCACACACTCAAAACTGCATTGGCTCTGCTGTCCTAACAGATAGGTGGGCTAGCGAGCAAGTAAAGAAATGCAGGAATAAGGCCAAAGATGAAAATCTGACTTCAATGAAATCAGTGGTAAAGTACCATTAACCCAAGTTCGACTGGAAATTCATTCCAGCAATCCAGAGAATAGCTTACAAAGTTTAATGAGTAGAATCACACTTTCAAGTAGAATATCCACTGCTAAAGAGTGCATATCCCCCAGTTGCATACTGCTGTACATATTGTTGAGAGAGGCCTCCTCATTATTTAAAGAAATTTCTTCATCTAACCTGTGGCTTTTGTTGCTGTTAAAAGATAACTGAGTGAACACGTATAAATATCAAAGAGATTACAGAGAGGTGCAAGACATTCAAGAATAAAAGAAAATAGAATAAGTATTTTTCATGATCCATAAGTAAATTTTACTATCCCTTCCAACAGTGATTGTGCAGGTCTGAAGTATAGCTAGGTTAAAAATGAACACCATGAAAAACTGGTCCTTGAATAATCATCATATGCATTGTTTTGGGTACAGCTTTTGACTCAAAAGCCCCAACACTGCTGATTAGCAGCTACAAGAATGGCAGGAGATTAATTGCTCCTTACGTTTCCCTTTTTTCACTCTTTTCTAGGCAAATGCTGCAGGCTGCTAGCTGTAGCAGGTTGTTGGGCAAGATGGATTTTTTTTAGGCTGAACTAGGCCAACAATTCCTATTATCTTGTCACTGTGTGAGCCTTGACTCGTTATTATATAAGTCACTGTTTTATATCCTTTGGAGTTAATTGGTTCGAAAGTCTTTGAATTCTATAACCTTATAAAGCTACATCTCATCCTCCTGCTTTGCTCTTCCATAAGAAATGTGCCAGAGAACAGTGGGATTCCCAGAGATGCTTTCGGGAGAGTTGGGTGAAGAATCCTCACAATGTACTGGAGTTTGCCATGTGTTTTGGCTGATGACAAGCTATCTGTTTCCAACTAAAATGAATAAATTCCCTCTTGTAAAATTGCCAAGATCTTCAGTGAGACATCTCGCTGATGTCAGCACTGCCAAATGCATGACAAAGCCTCAAGATTCCTAGTTTGCTACACAGGCCAGGTTCTTCTAACTGGGTACTCAAAAATATAGGAAAAGGGAGAAAAATGCCTTCCTTCTAGGGAGTGGGTTAGAGCTGCACTACTTAGATAAAAATCCCTCACCATGTTTGCACTTTTAAAGGTGTTAGACATTTTTGAGAGTTGGAAGGTACTTTTCTCCAAAGCCTGCTCCAGTCAAAATCGGGAAGCTATGCTTCTCTGAATCTGCAAAATGTGAGACTTGTTGGTCTACCAAAGCTCATCCTTAGTCCTAAATTCTCACCTGTCCATCCTCTCTTTTACATCCAAAGTACTGGGAAGAAACTTGAAGTCCTTGGTCTGACCCTACATTCATAACAAGCATTTGTGGAGAAAGCCCTGCTGCTATAGATCAGCTTTGTTTGTCTCAGCTACTTGTAATAAGGCTCTAAACTCTGTGTGAGCTGCCTCCCTGTAAGTTTACCAGTAAAACGCATCTTTGTGTATGCTGTGTGCTCAAAACACTGCTGACTGACCACAGTCCACAATTAAGTCTTGAATGTATTGAGGGAAACTACAAATACAGAACATCTGCTTTATGGAGGAGTGCGTCTGAGCTGACCTAGAGCTATGTTTCTCAAGGGGCTAGCTAATGGGGCTGTATGTTCTGAATTTTAGCAAATCAAAAACCTTTTTTTAAAATATAAAATTAAACCAATATGGAAATAAAGAGGTGTTTCTTTTGTTGTTACCTCTTATAATCATGTGGATTGCGAAGTCTTCATGCTTGTGTGCAAGTTTCTCATGTGAAAAACTCCAGTAAAGGTTTCCCAAAATGAATTTGTACTGTAGCACATGCCAGGGAGCAGGTTGCCCAGAAAAGCTGTGTAGTCTCCCTCCTTGGAGGTGCTCAAGTTCAGACTGGATAAGCATCTGAACAGTCTGGCATAATAGCTGATCCTGCTTTGGGCAGAAGGTCTGAGGACCTTCCTGAGGAAATTTAAGACCATCCATCTTGGTTTTAAAGTTTTGGTTGTCAAAGACCTTTCTTCATAAAAAAATTACATTATTGACTTAACCTCTAACCAGAGGACAAAGGACTGAGCTTATCTGCCAGGATTTAAATCAGAAATGATCCCGCTGTGATTTAAACCCTGAGTCTTAGGCTGGAATCTGTAGCTGGGGGAAAAAAGCTACCATGTGTTCCCTTTGAATTTGGCTCCTAAATCTTACATTTAACTCCTCACACTGTTAGACTTCAACTGCAAACTTAACTGAACTGAGCAGGGATTCTGACAAAGAGTTTGTGTATGATATGATTTGATGCCGTTTGGGCACTGGGAAAAGATGCTTTTGAAGGAAACCCAACTTTATCCTAAGGATTTTTATTTTTCTTTCGCAATTTTAATGAATATCAATGAAAAAAAAAGTCTATTACACTCAGCCTCCAGTGTGAGCTGTTTGCAGTGTACACACTGGATACACTGATACAGACATAGTCAGGTTAGAGGAGATATAAATTGATAGGCAGTGCAGTGTGGTGATGAACACACAGCACTGAGCCACAAGGACCAAGTCTCAAGTTTAACATTGATTTATTGTGTAACTTTGTCTGTACAAGCATTAATAATAGTAGGACCCCTGCAGCAGAAGCAAGACATCCATGTTAAGCAGTGTCTTCTTTTAAAGGATTGACAGATACCAAAATGTCCATTTTGAGCTCTTCTCTATTGTGTTACAATCAGCTCTCTTAAATAAGCAATTTCATTAGATGAGTGATCTCTCTAGGGAGATTTTGCAAGATATTTCTGCTCCAAAACCAAAATGGCCTGATGTGAGGCTGAGCTAATGATTTACAGCAGACACTATGTCAGATTAAAGCAGACTTCTCTTGCCAAAGCTGTACTAAATGAGCCAGTGATAAGCATAAGTGTAAGAACTGATTTAGGCAAGGTAGATCCTTCACTCTACAGTGATAGCAATGAATACTCATTATTTTCATGCCATTTATTGGATGAGTATGGGTAAATTTATCAGATTTACAGTTCTGAACATGTTAGCTATGTAACAGGATTAGCCCAATCTGGAACAACATTTGAAAAAGAAACTTGGTTTTCATACTGGCTAAAGCTGGGTACTATGACAAAGATTCAAAAGAATAACAACGTATTCAACAAGAAGAATTTGGCACTAGAGAATTAGTCTGTTCTGCAGCTATGCCACAAGCTTCCTTCATGATTTTGGGCAAACTGCTTCATGTTTCCATGGCTAGTATACAGGGGCGTTCTGATGATCAGTGTTTGGTGAATACTTTGGATACTACTGATAACTTTTACTTTTTTAAATAAAGGAGTAAAAACACATGTACCACCTACCTGGGGGCTTATTTCAATCCAGCTTGTTTATCGTTTATAAATCGTCTAGATTTCTTGGTGTGGTATTGTATTAAAAAAAGTAAATTATGGTGATTAGTGAGCTGTGTGGTAGATACATGCAGAAGAACAACAGCGATGTCATTGTACCTTGAGAGGCCTAAAGATAATTGTTTTTATTACTCTAAGCATTTGTGCACATACTGTGTGCTGCATTCTCATGCACTAGTAGAAGTGATATACCAAGTACTTAAAGACATATGTATAAGCACATTGCACACATTGGCATGCAAGTCATAGAACATGAATTCACTAAGTAACACCCGCTCCTCTGCATGAGGTTACTATTCCATATTTGAGTTGGGATAGAGAAGTTTCTGTGAGGTAACTGTTACTTCTATGCCTTTAGCAGAGTCTGTATGAGCAGAGACTTTTCAAGCAAAAATGAGAAAATACAAGTTTAGCTTGAGAAGAAGATCTGATCATCACTAACTCCAATAGTCATTGAATATAATGGTAGAATTATTCATTGTTTTTATGAAGTGCTTGCTCCTGGTTCAACAAGTAACATATATACATGCTGTATTAGCACTAGTTCTTTGCCCTGAAACTGTTATAAGGAAATGTGGAAGCATAACCAACAGTTCACAGCGGCAATATCAGTGTTTTTTGTGAGTGCCCGGGAAGTCTGGCTCAGTGCTAGCTGCTCAGACTGCATGGATCCAGTAGTGGTCAGAAATCGTGTGTTCCCTCTCTGGAAAAGTAAGTATGGACATCTGTGAAGCAGATAGCAAAGTAGAACAACCATAGACGCTTCTACAGAGAAAACTGCAGCTTGGAAAGGCTAACATGAGTGCTTCTGAAACTTCATCTTCCAAGAAGCATCAGATTATATCTTCCAGTATCCGTGTGATTCCCTGTTTACAGTTAGGGTCAAGAATGCAGTGAATCTTCTAAGAATATGTGGGTGGACTCAGTCTCTAACCTTTACCCTTTAAAATTCCTCTGGATTGCTGGAGTATTTTTATGGTTAAAGGGCAACTAGACTGGTGGTTAAGGAAGAGATGTTGCTATTGCTGCTGCTGCTGTAGTTCAACAGTGTTGTAATCTCCACGGTCAGCCTCCCTATTAATGCTTGGTGGCAAAACTCCACAGCTGTATCTGAACTGAATATTCACAGCAAGATAACAATGTATAGAGGAAAAATGGCGTATGTTGCTCTATATGTCAGTGGTGGTACACAGATAATTACTCCTTGAAGGCCCCTGTAGTTTCAATGCCATTTCTGTTAGAAGAAATTCCGGTAGAACTCCCTGCTTAGGTGTTTTTCCTGATACTTACCTTCACCTTTTCTCTGATGAAGAAAAGAAAATATCATGACAGTACTTTTTACAACAAAATTCCCGTATTTCACCTGCTGTTAAATGCTATGAATGGCTTAGTTATTAAGAAATGATTCATCATGACTCCTGCACACAAACATGGGGTTCCAAGGACCCAAACTCATCCCAGTGAAGACTTGGAATCTGTTGATAGTCTTGCTGGGGAAAGTCCTAAAATTTATTCTGCCTTTCAGTGGGCAGGTATTGGAGCCCTAATTCAGTCAGTTATCAAACCAGATGCCTAACATGTAGCACATGAGTAATCCAAATAGCGTGTTGATTCAGGCACAGGAGCAGATGGTTTAGAAAAAGGGCTCCTGAGAACGCATTATGTATTTGTTTGTTCCATTAGGCCTGTGGCAGAAGGAGATGTTCTTGTGCTGAGGGCATTTGCATGGGAGTGGTGATCTCTGGTTTCCTTCCCAGCTCCGATCTCCTGCATGTCCTTGGGCAAGGTCATTTTACTCTTTTATGCCTCAGTTACCTCAAGTGGCAAAGTGGGAACAATGGCATGAAGTGGTGCTCTGCGGGTCCGGTATTTGTGAGCTACTGTATCTGCAGGAAAAGGGCAGTTTTTAAACAACCTGGTTTTATGTCAGAGTTGTCAGGAGGGGCAATATGGTGAGGAACTGCACTTCGAGGAGGCTAGCAGCAGTCCACAGTGTGTATTACAGGAAGGTGTGAATTTCAAACTCTGACCCCGTAAGCTAACTAGCCTTGTCTATGTGGTCCTCGGCTGTGCTGGGGAGGCTGCTTCTTTAGCAGAAATTTGCTGTTCATTTACACTTCTATGTTGTTTTGCAGCAAAATGCAACATCGAAGCTGCATATGTACTATAGTATCCTAAACCTATAGTACATTAACACCTAGAAGAGTGTTAATAGTTGTTAAAGGGTGTTTAGGGGTACTAATATCTCTACTTTTAGGACTCCTCCCTGGAGAAAAAAGCTGCAGGGCATAGTTTTCCAAGCAAAGCAGAGAGGTCTGCCATGACCCCGAGCCCTGTCAGCAATAATGCCGACTTCAGTTATGACCTTTTATGGTTTTGATTTTCTCCTGCTGATGAATTTCAAAGGAAGGCTTTGCCAGTGCTGTCGGCATGGACAATGTTCAACTGGCTTTTGCAGCACGTTAAATACCTTCTCTGGCTAAACAGTGGAATGGAATTAAATTGTTTCTTTCTGTCTGTTCTTCATCTGGCAGACAAATATCATGATAGCTAATAATAGTACTATACAGAAATATGATAACTGGCTTTAGAAAGAAACCAAATCAATTTTGAGAACAGATAAAGAAAACTACTTCAGAGACGTTGCTTCAGTGCTGTCTCTGTTCATAAGAGAAAAATAATGTTCTTCAGATGCTGTACTTGTGCTGTTCTCAGTTTTCAGAGGCTTTCTACTGGTACAACATTGCTGCTTAAGAGCCCCTCAGGGCCCCGCAAGCTCTGAATGTGCAGCAAGCCAGACTGCCTTGCTTTCACTCAGCCTGACCCTCACATTAAGTAGCAGAACAATGTCTATTTCCCTGCACTGTGAGTTAGATAAGGAGATCGCTGCCTTTTTTGGTCTCATGGAATGGTGCTTATGTTCCATGCACTCTGTAAACTGAGCAATGTGGAGAAGGCAGTGAGATCTGGATAGCACAGTTTCACATTATGTGGCTGTCCTGTACGAGCTGTGGGTTTGCCACCTATGCAGAAAGAGAGAAAGTCCCTTTCCTTATCGGGAGGAATTTTGGGTTACACATGACTAAAAAAAAAGACAAGGACCTCAAGTCAAATTTGTCTCATAAACAACAATGATTTAAAGGCTGAGCATGCTTATGCTTTATGCTTCTTGAGTCTAGAAACACAAATTAATTAAAGATTACTCCAGGCTGTGTATCAAAACCTGTTTACCAAAATATTTCTGAAAATTTGTCTGAGGAAGGAATGCAGCTGAATTCAATTTGGGAGTAAATAAGAACTGCATGTTTCAATCCTGGTATGGTCTTAAATGTGGTTTATACATTTCACGTGAGGCCAGCTCGTGACCTTACCATTCGCCCTAAGGAACACATGCCACAAAGAGTAAACTGGAATCTGACCTTTTTGGTCTGGGGTAGTGGTAATTTACATCTTTTTTTGTTGGGAACTACTTCCCAACAAAGATTTTTTTAATCTGAGCCTAGTTTGCTGGAGCACAAAGGGAGGAAAGCAGTAGAGCACTCCTTCATATCATCTCCACTTCCTTTTTGCTGCTCTATGTATGGTGCATAGCACATATGAGTTGCCACTGCTGTTTCCTCAGTGCCCCTAGTGTCAGTGACATTATGCAGTCTCTGCACTGCTGTGTAGAACAGTCCCTGAGTGAGGCTTGAGGCCAAATTAGCTACTTGTCCTTCTCTTTTGCTTGCCTAGGCTTTGGGAGCCAGCTCAGGGCAATCCTACTGATATTCCTAAAGATACTACATAGGGAGCTTTGTGCTTGATTCCCCTTTAGCATTTAACTGTCCAAACTCCATCTATGTCGTTAGCCTCCTCATTCATACTACTAGACAAATGAGGTGATCATGCATCCTAGTAAAAGAGGTGTAAGTACTATCTGCTACAAAGGTGGTGGAGTTTATAGGGTTCTGACCAAGTTCAACAGGACTGCATGGAAACAGCCAATTTGACCGGGACAATCTAGAATATCATGAAGTCTTGATTTTGGTGTTACATGCATGTTGTAAGTTAGCCAAGACTGGAATACCCCTAGTTTCATATAGTTAAGACATTTTATGGTGGAGAATATATTCCTGTTTTCTTTTGTTGCATGTAACAGTGAAACTGAAGTTAGAGCTTGCTATCTTAAATTAATTGCTTCCCCTAGAGAAACGTTCACAAGAAGCGGTGTATTTTTGGATGCACTCTCTTCCTTCTAGTTCATATGTTGGCTTGTGGCTATGGTTTAGTCCAGAACAAGAAGAACAAAATTGTGGTCCAAAAAGTCTATGTAAAGCCCTCATCATATAAGCCTAGGTATGAAGTGTGCTTATGTGCGTAAGAGACTGCACATGACATGCAAATGAAATACTGAAAATGACACATTAATGGTATACTAAATACTAAGACAGGACAAAATAGAGAATTGTGCTTGACTTCCACGCCCCTCCTCAACCCACTGGATATTTTTATTGGAAGCAGTTAATTGTGCTGATACAGATTTCATATTCCAGAAGGGAATGTAGTTTGGCAAAATATCCTAGCTTTCAACACAGACAGATGAATAAAGGGTAACCTTTAAAATCTTCATGGAATAAACTTGAGAAACATAACAGACACATGGAGAGACCATCTGCAAATTCTCTGACCTTGCACAGCTGTAGAATACCATCCAGTCTGATATCAGGCAATTTTTAATCATGGTAAAATGGTACATATACATCTGTTATGTTAAGAAAGAGCAAAGATTCGGCTTTCATTCTTGTTTATGATCTCCCATAGCAGGTACTACCCCAGTATTTACACATTGAGCAGATCTGCAAGCAGCAGCACATAGAATCATAGAATAGTTAGGGTTGGAAAGGACCTTAAGATCATCTAGTTCCAACTCCCCTGCCATGAGCAGGGACACCACACACCAAACTATGTCGCCCAAGGCTCTGTCCAACCTGGCCTTGAACACCGCCAGGGTTGGAGCATTCACAACTTCCTTGGGCAACCCATTCCAGTGCCTCACCACCCTCACAGTAAAACAGTTCGCCCTTATATCTAATCTAAACTTCCCCTGTTTAATTTTAAAGCCATTCCCCCTTGTCCTACCACTACAGTCCCTAATGAAGAGTCCCTCCCCAGCATCCTTGTAGGCCCCCCTCAGATATGAGAAGGCTGCTATGAGGTCTCCACGCAGTCTTCTCTTCTCCAGGCTGAACAGCCCCAACTTTCTCAGCCTGTCTTCATACGGGAGGGGCTCCAGTCCTCTTATCATCCAGGTGGCCCTCCTCTGGACTTGCTCCAACAGCTCCATGTCCTTTTTATGTTGAGGACACCAGAACCATACACAGTACTTCAAGTGAGGCCTCACAAGAGCAGAGGGGCAGTAGAGATGATAGACTTCAAATAGAAATGTGCAACTTTGTGGCTTAAGAGAGTCCAGCCAGGGTTGCAGGTTTTTGTCTTTGCCTACAGGGAAAAATTTATTAGGAAAGTAGAAGTATTCCCATGGCTGGCATATGTTAGATTGAAGCCACGTAGCATCTTCTTCAGCACTGATGCCCCCTTGTCTATGCATGTTTTCTCTCCAGTACTCACATACTTAAGCCTTGCTTCTGTAAACTATGCTGGCCAAATGGATTGAAGTTACCTAGGTGAGTCATGGAAAGAGAGGTCACTAAGGTAACTGTGGCCTAGGCAACTGAAGCTGTTTCCAAATGAAACTCTGGGCATGAAAGTCAGCAGAGACCGTATTTTCGTGTCCTGCACAGGATGACAGTGCTCTGCAAAGACAGAGCATATGAGTTCTTTCTTCCTTCCATGTAACATTCATTGCATTAGAGCAAGCTAACACTTTCTTTTTCTTTTTCTTTTTTTTTTAACAAAAAAACCCCTAATGCATACAGTCCAAATTTAGCTGTGTGCATAGCAGATGTCAGAGAATCTGCACTATTTTGACAAACCTGAACAGATGCCTCTGTAAAGTGACAGGTTACTGTCTTAGCTTTTTATTCAAACTATTTTCCTCTTGCTATCAGCAACTGTCTATTACTTATCCAAGTTCTTCTATCTGTGTCTTGAGATGATGCAATGATGATTATATAGGAAGAAAACAAGACACAGAGCTAAATATTCTTTTTCTGTACAGATTTTGAAGAGGACAGAGGTAGCATCATTCCCTACAAGGTCTGCATGGATAGCAACTTGCAGTGAAAAGGAGATGGCTATTACTGCTGTTAGACTAAAATCATACACAACCCATATGTGCTATGCAACCAGCTCTCTGGTGGCTGCTGTAGCATTGTACAAAGGTTCTGATACTGTGAATGGTGTAAGCATGAAAATCTCACTTCTTGCAGCTCCAAGGAGGCTAGGACAGGATAGTACAGGGAAGGCACCAGGAGATCAAGATTCAGTTCTCATCTTTGTTACAATCTCTCCTTCTAATCTTAGACAAATCACTTCTCTGTGATTCAGTTCATGATATCTACACTATAAATTCATGCTTGTTAAAAGTCCCTTTTATTCTGACAGCTAAGCAGGGCAATAAGCCATTCCAGAGGTTAAGGACATCTTGCTCTCTCATATCTGTGTTTAACAAGAGATGTACTATATAATGATGAATCCTAGTGGAACGTCTTTTTAAGTGTTGCCAAAAGGAATACAAATAACCTATGTTCTAGCAGTCTTTTCTTCTTCTGCCTACTCATACAGAATGCAGTGGCAAACCCTTGGTGTCCATCTCCTTGCCTCCCAGCCTTTTCTCTCATAGTTAGCAAGTTATCTTCTACTACATTTAAGTTGTGAAGGAAGACGGATTTTCCATCACAACTGAGCTAAAAGGAGTTACAAAAGATTTTTTTCAGGAAAATCATTGGTCAGCAGCACTTGCACACTTCCCAATAGTGTCTTGGTCAGATTAGACTACCCCGTTTTCCCTCTCTATGAGTAAAACCACAGCAGTAAGAAGAGAGGTCCCTCTGTTCAAGGACTAAAGGCACGTTTGTGGCAAACTGTGGCTATTTCTGTCTGCCCAGTGATTTTCCTAGGGATAATAATTTGAGTATGGTCACACGAGAATTACCAGTGAGTATAGAGTCTACCAGAGTAAGGCTCAATCAAAGTCCACAGCAGGTTTCCCCAGCGTTTGGATGTTTTTATTGTTGAGAAAGTGGCTGTATTTTTGACTGGTTTGCCAGCTCTGCCTTTCTTAAGGAGAAAGTGATAATGTCCATTAGCCATTTTAACCATCAAAATGGGAAAGGATTTTATCAGTCCATGTCCAGTGTAACCACTGTTTGTAGCGTCTCACTCTTATCTATCTTTTCTTTTCATCTTCTGTCATTTTATCCCATCCTTTGATTTCTCATTCAACCTTTGGCCACTAGTTCATCCAAATCAACATCATCATTATTTTGTAGGTTTTGCTAGATTACTTCTGAGAGGATTATTCCCAAGGAAGATATTTGTTCCCTTTAAAGTCTTTTGAAGTACTTAACATCCATAAAGATTTTCTTAATCAGTAATTTTTTTAAAAGTCACATTCTTCTGTCCTAGGAAAACATCCATTTCAGTAACTATGTAATCATTAAACTTGATTTTGAAAAATTCATATAAATGCTGGGGGTTTGTATTAAGTCAGCATTTGCATGGTTGGCTTCTCATCTGCACACCAGATTCTGGTGATATTGGATCTATTCATGCAAATAAGGACTGCAGGAACAAGCCTCTAACTGAGGATAAACAGAAGCTTTGATCTTCCACCTCCCCAACCATTTCCAAAATGCACAAGATTTAAAAAATCTCAATATTTAAATGATGTAGTCTAAATTGAATTCAGTTTTACCCAAAACTGCACTAGACTTCCAAAACCTGCATATATGTGAAGTTGTTTACTAAATTGTTAGCAGACAAAGTTGTCACCTTTCAAGATCTGTGTTTCTGTGTCAACAAACTGGTATTAGTATCTCTACTGCCCAGGTATATTTGGATGAGTGGCACATTCTGAGGCTGTGAAAAGTCAGTACTGGCTCTGAAGTATGGAAGCAGATGAAGGGAGCTAGAGAAAGAGCTATGGTTATTGTTACAGGGGTAAACCTCTAAGGAAGTTCACCAAGGTTTGCATTTCTGTGGGAGATTTGGTTTTAATGTACGTAGTTTCTGTAATGATAGCAGTGAAGGGCATTAGGCTTCCGTATGGCTGACCAAGATGCTCAGGGAACTGAACAACCCATGCTGAGGCCCATATGGGATTGGTGTCTATGTTAGCTAACTCAAGTACGTCCATCTGCGCTGCAGTTGTTCCTTCTCCCTGTAATACAAACCTCTGAAGCAGAGGAATGGCATGGAAAGAAAAAGGCTGTTAGTTAGGGCCGGTAATGCCT